>NC_084563.2:2697098-2777098 GCF_033978685.3 Nerophis lumbriciformis
TATATATATATATATAAACAAAAGAAAGAAAAAAACATTTATTTATTTGTTTATATATAGTAGTTTTTATAGTTATCTTTACTTATTTTACTTGTATTTACTTCTTAAATATACTTACTGTATATATATATATATATATATATATATATATATATATATATTAATATTTATATATATATACATATTAATATTTATATATATATATACTTACCGCTTTTATTCAATAAGTATAATAAATAAGTAAAAGTAAAATAGGTAAAAATAAGTAAAAAACAATTTTTTATTTTTAACTGTTATAAAATATAAAAACAGTGCATGAGGGCATGTATACATACTTTAAGTAAATACAAGTAAAATAAGTAAAAATAAGTATACAACCTAATATATATATATATATATAAACAAAACAAATAAAATCATTTATGTATTTGTTTATATATATATATATATATATATATATATATATATATATAGATATATACAGTAAGTATATTTAAGAAGTAAATACAAGTAAAATAAGTATATAACCTGTGTATGTATGTATATATATATATATATATATATATATATATATATATATATATATATATATATATATATATATATATATATATATATATATACTGCTTTTATTCAATAAGTCAAAAAAAAAGTTTTATTTTTTATTTTTATAAAGTACAAAAACAGTGCATAAGGGCAGGCATACATACATTTAATAAGTAAATACAAGGAAAATATGAATAAAAAATTAAAAAAATAAAACAAAAAGGGCATGCATAATCCGTGCGTGTGCAGTATATATATATATACATATATATATATATATATATATATATATATATATATATATATATATATATATATATAGGAAGCAAGTAAAATAGGTAAAAAAAATAAGTAAAAAAATAAATTAAAAGTACATAAAAAATATTAAAACAGATAAAAAATAATGTACATAAGGCATAATGCATAAACAGTGCATGTATATATATACAGTATATATATATATATATATATATATATATATATATATATACACACAGTTAGTATATATAGAGTATTTATATATAGAGTAATATATGAACAGTCAGTGCATAATACAGTATTTCTATATACTGCACATAATGTATGTAGAAAGAGGTTATGATGTGAACAGTATGTATATGTACAGTTAATATATATATATATATATTTATATATATATGTATATATATAGAGTTAGTATATATAGAGTATGTATATATGCATATACATATATATATATATATATATATATATTTATACACACACATATACACATATGCGTATATGTGTGTGTGTATATATATATATATATATATATATATATATATATATATATATATATATATATATACACACACACATATACACACATATATATAAATATATGTATAAATATATATATATATATATATATATATATATATATATATATATATATATATATATATATATATATATATATATATATATATACAGTTAGTATACATAGAGTATGTATGTGTACAGTTAATATATATACAGTTTGTGTATATACTGTACATAATGTATGTAAAAAGGTTATAATGTGAAAGGCTCCGGGCGTCATTCTCCGCATCTCCGGCGGCGCCATGGCGGTCTGTCAAGTGGCGGCGAAATAGCCGAGCAATTCCAGGATGCGTGTCCACGTGTCCTTGAGTAACGACGCCATCAATATTCAACGCTTCTTCCCGTGTGGTCCTCAGGGGACGCTGGGAGGAGAAGAAAAAGAAAGAAAAAAAAAATGGTCTCAAGCATCACGTTAAAGGTAATTTCACGCGGGACAAAAAGAAACCTTGTTTGTTTTTCCATTTTCATCAAGGCCCATATTGACATGTGATGTTTCATGCATGAGGCGCAACCTGCAGGGGGCGTGGCCTCTTACAGTGGGCGTGGCCTGTTCCACTTACTGCTAATAGTCACATGTCATGTGGTCTGTTTGTCCATTGTGTGGTGGGCAGGGCAGGGGGCGTGTCTTTGGGGCCCCGCCCCCATGGGAGGAGTCAATGTGCATGTACGTGCACGCTCTCACTTGTATAATGATGTGCATGTACGTGCACGCTCTCACTCGTATAATGATGTGCATGTACGTGCACGCTCTCACTCTTATAATGATGTGCATGTACGTGCACGCTCTCACTCTCATAATGATGTGCATGTACGTGCACGCTCTCACTCTCATAATGATGTGCATGCACATGCACGCTCTCACTCTTATAATGATGTGCATGCACGTGCACGCTCTCACTCTCATAATGATGTGCATGTACGTGCACGCTCTCACTCTTATAATGATGTGCATGTACGTGCACGCTCTCACTCTCATAATGATGTGCATGTACGTGCACGCTCTCATGTGCATGTACGTGCACGCTCTCAGTAGTATAAGCTCATTAAGAGATTAGACTCAACAAGAGTTCAGACATGCTCTCTGCTGGGGGGGCAAATACTTATTTACTACATCATGGATTACTTCTCACACACACACACACACGCACCCAAGTGATGACAGTTGCATGTCAGTAAACACAATGATGAGGAAAGTATATTGATATCATTTTACTCCTTCTTCTTTTTCTTATTTTTGTTCCTGTTCTTCTTCTCCTTTTTCTTCTTCTTCTTTTTCTTCTTTTTCTTCATTACCTTCTTCTTCTTTTTCTTCATTATCTTCTTTTTCTTCCTCTTCTTCGTCTTCTTCTTTTTCTTCTTCTTTTCTTTCATTCCCTTCTTTTTTTTCTTCTTCTTCTTCTTTTTCTTCTTCTTTTTCTTCATTATCTTTTTCTTCATTATCTTCTTCTTCTTCTTCTTTTTCTTCATTGTCTTCTTCTTCTTCTTCTTGTTCTTTTTGTTCTTCATTGTCTTCTTCTTCCTCCTCTTCTTCGTCTTCTTCTTTTCCTTCATTCCCTTCTTCTTTTTCTTCTTCTTCTTCTTTTTCTTCATTATGTTTTTTTCATTATCTTCATCTTCTTCTTCTTCTTCTTCCTTTTCTTCATTGTCTTCTTCTTTTTCTTCTTCTTTTTCTTCATTGTCTTCTTCTTCTTCTTCTTCTTCTTCTTTTTCTTCATTATCTTCTTTTTCTCATTATTATTATTTTTCTTCTTTTTTTAATTATCATATTCTTCTTCTTCCTTTTCTTCTTCTTTTTCTTCATTATCTTCTTCATCTTCTTCTTTTTCTTCTTTTTCTTCATTACCTTCTTCTTTTTCTTCTTCTTTTTCTTCATTACCTTCTTCTTCTTTTTCTTTTTCTTCTTCTTCTTTTTCTTCATTATGTTTTTTTCATTATCTTCTTCTTCTTCTTCTTTTTCTTCATTGTCTTCTTCTTCTTCTTTTTCTTCATTGTCTTCTTCTTCTTCTTCTTCTTTTTCTTCATTATCTTCTTTTTCTGATTATTATTTTTCTTCTTCTTTTTTTAATTATCTTATTCTTCTTCTTCCTTTTCTTCTTCTTTTTCTTCATTATCTTCTTCTTCTTCTTCTTTTTCTTCTTTTTCTTCGTTACCTTCTTCTTTTTCTTATTAGTTTTCTTCATTACCTTCTTTTTCTTCTTCTTCTTCTTCTTCTTCTTCTTCTTCTTCAACTTTTCTTAATTTTTTTCCGTTTTATTTCTTCTTTTTATTCTTCTCCTTCTTTTTCATTTTCTTCTTCATTATCTTCTTCAACTTTTTCTTCTTCTTCATTATCTTCTTGTTCTCTTTCTTCTTTTTATTCATCTTCTCCTTCTTCTTCAGTATCTTCCTCTTCCTTATATTCTCCTTCTCTTTCTTCTTCTTCTTCTTCTTCTTTTTCTTCTTCTTCTTCTTCTTGTGCGTTTTCTTCTTATCCTTCTTCTTCTTCAATTTAGTCGACGAAGCAAAACGAGACTAAAATTTGGACAAAATCCAATCCTAATGAATGTTGTGTTGGGAGGAGTCATCCAATCACAGATGCATGTGGGCGAGGGGCGGGGCATAGGTCAAGAAGACGTCCAATCAGAACGACTGAGTCTAAAACAAGACTTTATTGAAGGGGACCCTGATGAACTATAAACTCTGTCAATGATGAAGTATAAACTCTGTCAATGATGAAGTATAAACTCTGTCAATGATGAAGTATAAACTCTGTCAATGATGAAGTATAAACTCTGTCAATGATGAAGTATAAACTCTGTCAATGATGAAGTATAAACTCTGTCAATGATGAAGTATAAACTCTGTCAATGATGAAGTATAAACTCTGTCAATGATGAAGTATAAAGTCTGTCAATGATGAAGTATAAACTCTGTCAATGATGAAGTATAAACTCTGTCAATGATGAAGTATAAAGTCTGTCAATGATGAAGTATAAAGTCTGTCAATGATGAAGTATAAAGTCTGTCAATGATGAAGTATAAAGTCTGTCAATGATGAAGTATAAACTCTGTCAATGATGAAGTATAAAGTCTGTCAATGATGAACTATAAAGTCTGTCAATGATGAAGTATAAACTCTGTCAATGATGAAGTATAAACTCTGTCAATGATGAAGTATAAAGTCTGTCAATGATGAAGTATAAACTCTGTCAATGATGAAGTATAAAGTTTGTCAATGATGAAGTATAAAGTCTGTCAATGATGAAGTATAAACTCTGTCAATGATGAAGTATAAACTCTGTCAATGATGAACTATAAAGTCTGTCAATGATGAAGTATAAAGTCTGTCAATGATGAAGTATAAAGTCTGTCAATGATGAAGTATAAAGTCTGTCAATGATGAAGTATAAAGTCTGTCAATGATGAAGTATAAACTCTGTCAATGATGAAGTATAAACTCTGTCAATGATGAAGTATAAACTCTGTCAATGATGAAGTATAAAGTTTGTCAATGATGAAGTATAAAGTCTGTCAATGATGAAGTATAAAGTCTGTCAATGATGAAGTATAAACTCTGTCAATGATGAAGTATAAACTCTGTCAATGATGAAGTATAAACTCTGTCAATGATGAAGTATAAAGTCTGTCAATGATGAAGTATAAAGTCTGTCAATGATGAAGTATAAAGTCTGTCAATGATGAAGTATAAAGTCTGTCAATGATGAAGTATAAACTCTGTCAATGATGAAGTATAAAGTCTGTCAATGATGAACTATAAAGTCTGTCAATGATGAAGTATAAACTCTGTCAATGATGAAGTATAAACTCTGTCAATGATGAAGTATAAAGTCTGTCAATGATGAAGTATAAACTGTCAATGATGAAGTATAAAGTTTGTCAATGATGAAGTATAAAGTCTGTCAATGATGAAGTATAAACTCTGTCAATGATGAAGTATAAACTCTGTCAATGATGAACTATAAAGTCTGTCAATGATGAAGTATAAAGTCTGTCAATGATGAAGTATAAAGTCTGTCAATGATGAAGTATAAAGTCTGTCAATGATGAAGTATAAAGTCTGTCAATGATGAAGTATAAACTCTGTCAATGATGAAGTATAAACTCTGTCAATGATGAAGTATAAACTCTGTCAATGATGAAGTATAAACTCTGTCAATGATGAAGTATAAAGTCTGTCAATGATGAAGTATAAAGTCTGTCAATGATGAAGTATAAAGTCTGTCAATGATGAAGTATAAACTCTGTCAATGATGAAGTATAAACTCTGTCAATGATGAAGTATAAACTCTGTCAATGATGAAGTATAAACTCTGTCAATGATGAAGTATAAACTCTGTCAATGATGAAGTATAAACTCTGTCAATGATGAAGTATAAAGTCTGTCAATGATGAAGTATAAAGTCTGTCAATGATGAAGTATAAAGTCTGTCAATGATGAAGTATAAACTCTGTCAATGATGAAGTATAAACTCTGTCAATGATGAAGTATAAACTCTGTCAATGATGAAGTATAAACTCTGTCAATGATGAAGTATAAAGTCTGTCAATGATGAAGTATAAAGTCTGTCAATGATGAAGTATAAACTCTGTCAATGATGAAGTATAAACTCTGTCAATGATGAAGTATAAAGTCTGTCAATGATGAAGTATAAACTCTGTCAATGATGAAGTATAAACTGATGAAGTATAAACTCTGTCAATGATGACAGCAGCAAATCTCCCAAGCTTTGTCAATAAAAGTAGAAGACGGTGCGTTCGAGGACCGCTGAACAGAGTAGGACACAATGCTCCTGCCAGAAATAGTAAATAATAATCATGGATTTTCTTTGTTACGCACTTTTCATTTAATGAAATCGTAAAAGGCCTCAGCACAAAGCAATATTTACAACAATAAAAGCTCAGCCGTTAACATTGATAAACTACTAAGACGATCAGTCAAGCGTAAAAAACACAAGACGTGCAAAGTCCTGACTTTTTCTCATAACGTGATGATAACATCCTCACATCGTTGCATCCTCACTCCAGTTTTCACAACCCTCAATAAAATATGTCTTCCACATCTGGAAGAAAGAGAAGACATGTTCATTTACAGTAGTGACATCATCCAAAATAAATACATTTATACAATGTAAGTGTGTGTGTGTGTGTGTGTGTGTGTGTGTGTGTGTGTGTGTGTGTGTGTGTGTGTGTGTGTGTGTGTGTGTGTGTGTGTGTGTGTGTGTGTACGGGGACACAAAGATAGTAGAGGTGGACAAGAGAGTTCACTCTGTTTCTTTCCGTCTGCTGAAAAAAACTGAAAAACTTCTCGGCGTGTTTTAAAGACACTTTCAGAAATTGTCGGAAATATGATTGAAAAAACAGAAGAAGTTGAAGAAGAAGAAGAGGAAGAAGATAATGAAAAAGAAAAGGAAAAAGAAGGAGACAAATAATAAAAAGAAGAAAGAGAACGAGAAGGTAATGAAGATGAAGAAGAAAAAAAATAAGAAAAAGATGAAGAAAAAGAAGATGAAGAAAAAGAAGAAGATAATGAAGAAGAAGAAAATAATGAAGAAGAAAAAGAATGAAATGAAGAAGAAGAAGATAATGATGATGAAGAAGAAGTAGAAGAAGATAATGAAGTAAAAGAAGAAGAAGATGATGAAGAAGAAGAAGATAAAGAAGAAGAAGAAGAAGAAGATAATGAAGAAGAAGAAGAAAATAAAGAAGAAGATGACAATGAAGATGAAGAAAAAGAAGATAATGAAGAAGAAGAAGATCATGAAGAAGAAGATGATGAAGAAGAAGATAATGAAGAAGATGATAATGAAGATGAAGAAAAATAAGATAATGAAGAAGAAGAAGAAGAAAATGAAGACGAAGAAGATAATGAAGAAGAATAAGATAATGAAGAAGAAGATGATAATGAAGATGAAGAAAAATAAGGTAATGAAGAAGAAGAAGATAATGAAGAAGAAAAAGAAAATGAAGACGAAGAAGATAATGAAGAAGAATAAGATAATGAAGAAGAAGATGATAATGAAGATGAAGAAAAATAAGATAATGAAGAAGAAGAAGATAATGAAGAAGAAGAAGAAAATGAAGACGAAGAAGATAATGAAGAAGAATAAGATAATGAAGAAGAAGATGATAATGAAGATGAAGAAAAATAAGATAATGAAGAAGAAGAAGATAATGAAGAAGAAGAAGAAAATGAAGACGAAGAAGATAATGAAGAAGAATAAGATAATGAAGAAGAAGATGATAATGAAGATGAAGAAAAATAAGATAATGAAGAAGAAGAAGATAATGAAGAAGAAGAAGAAAATGAAGATGAAGAAGATAATGAAAAAGAATAAGATAATGAAGAAGAAGATGATAATGAAGATGAAGAAAAATAAGATAATGAAGAAGAAGATGATAATGAAGATGAAGAAAAATAAGATAATGAAGAAGAAGAAGAAAATGAAGAAGAAGAAGAAGAAAATGAAGAAGAAGAAGAAAATGATGAAGAAGAAGAAGAAGATAATGAAAAAGAAGAAGAAGAAGAAAATGAAGAAGAAAAAGAATGAATTGAAGAAGAAGAAGGTAATGATGATGAAGAAGAAGTAGAAGAAGATAATGAAGTAAAAGAAGAAGAAGATGATGAAGAAGAAGAAGATGAAGAAGAAGAAGAAGATAATGAAGAAGAAGAAGAAGAAAATAAAGAATAAGATGATAAGGAAGATGAAGAAAAAGAAGATAATGAAGAAGAAGAAGATCATGAAGAAGAAGATGATGAAGAAGAAGGTAATGAAGAAGAAGAAAATGAAAAAGAAGAAGAAGATAAAGAAGAAGAAGAAGGTAATGAAGAAGAAGAAGAAGAAGAAGATAATGAAAAAGAAGAATATAATGAAGAAGAAGAAGAAGGTAATGAAGAAGAAGAAGAAGAAAATGAAGAAGTAGAAGGAAATGAAGAAGAAGAAGAAAGTAATGAAGAAGAAGATAACGAAGAAGAAGAAGAAAATGAAGAAGAAGAAGTAGAAGGAAATGAAGAAGAAGAAGAAAGTAATGAAGAAGAAGATAATGAAGAAAAAGAAGAAGAAGATAATGAAGAAGAAGAAGAAGAAACTGAAGAAGAAGAAGAAGAAGAAAATGAAAAAGAAGAAGACGATAATGAAGAAGAAGAAGAAGATAATGAAGAAGATGATAATGAAGATGAAGAAAAAGAAGAAGAAGATAATGAAGAAGAAGAAGAAACTGAAGAAGAAGAAGAAAATTAAAAAGAAGAAGATAATGAAGAAGAAGAAGATAATGAAGAAGATGATAATGAAGATGAAGAAAAAGAAGAAGATAATGAAGAAGAAGAAGAAGAAGAAGAAAATGAAAAAGAAGAAGAAGATAATGAAGAAGAAGAAGATAATGAAGAAGAAGATGATAATGAAGATGAAGAAAAAGAAGATAATGAAGAAAAAGAAGATAATGAAGAAGAAGAAGATAATGAAGAGGAAGAAAATAATGAAGAAGAAGGTAATGAAGAAGAAGAAGAAAATGAAGAAGAAGAAGATAATGAAGAAGAAGATGATAATGAAGATGAAGAAAATTCCCAAATACCAATTTTCAATTAAAACTGTTACTACGTCAACATTTTTCAACCAATTCCAAAAATTCCAACACCACACCATTTATATCATCTAGGACAATTGTGCTAGTATCAATATTTTCAAAACTTCCAGGTTTTCCCGAAATTCTCAAATTTCCAGGAAATTCCCATTAAAATGTATATAAAACCCCATTACGACCTTTCAACCATCCACACACACACACTACTGCTCCGATATATCGAACGCAAAACATGTTTTTCCTTTCCCCAAATTTCAATTGTTACCCGGGATTTCCCGGGAATTTTCTCCCTATTGACAATGAATGGGCATTACACCATCAACGACTACATATCCCACATTTCTCATCCGATTTGAACCGTTCCAACATCCACACTCTCTACTCACCCTGGACATTCAAGCTGGCATATATCCCCGGTTCCGAAAATACCCTGATTACCCAGAATTACCAGGAATTTCCCCCCATTGAAAATGAATGGGCAATATACAAAACTCTCCATATCCCACATTTCTCACCCGATTTGAACCGTTCCAACATCCACACACTCAGCTAACCCTGGACATTCTAGCATTTCAGTTGCGCTCAGGCGTTGCGTTATTCGGCGGCTTTCGCACAAAGTGGATCCACACGCAATTTTTGCGGGAATTGCAAATTCTAGTTTATATCCATTTTTCTTTATTTCATTTCACCATTTCTATTTCACGTTTTCTTTGTTGCATGTGTTTTATTGTGAAAGTGACGCACCGAGTTGTGTCATGTTGTCTAATGGCGGGGGACTTCCCATGATGCACCTGTCCTCATTGTCCACCTGGGAAATTTGCCACAACGTGTAATCACTCTCGTAAACAACCATGACAAAAATCCCTTCATTGGCGCCTGTCGTTGTCACACAAAGTGACCACGTCTATCAACACACACACACACACACACACACACACACACACACACACTAGACAAAGGGATGTGAGGGACAGTCAGCATGTTTCACACATGATTAATGTATTAGGAAATAAAGTAAATAGTAAACATTGTGAAAACAACTTTTCCGAATCAAAAATATTTTTCCAGTTAATAACTTCCTGCTTCTCAAGATTGATACCGATATCTTCTCAAGATCGATACCGATATCTTACAAACAAATCGATTCACATCTGAAAGGCAATTCTCATTCGTTCCGATTCTAAATCGATTCATTATATATATATATATATATATATATATATATATATATATATATATATATATATATATATATATATATATATACATATATATATATATATATATATATATATATATATATATATATTTATATATATATATATATTTATATATATGCGTTATTAAAATGCTTACTCTTTTCTTACTACTGTACATAATAATATTATCAAAATCAAAATATTATGTAATTAATGTGCATAATAATATTATCAAAATCAAAATATTATGTATTTATGTATTCCAAAAAAAAATAATTTTTTGTTAAAATAAAGGTAAATACTGTACTTAAATATCTGGCTGACTTATGATTTCAAAACAAATTATCTATCAAATTGTAGAATGCAAAATTGACAATAGAGACATTCCATATTTCCATGTACAGTAAGACACTAAAACATTAAAAAACAAACAAAAAAAACATTAAAACAAGATTTTACGGTTAAAAAAAAAAAAGCAGCTCTGTTGCATGGCTTTTACCACCAAGAACAGTGGTATGGTTTTTCCATTTATTCCATTTTGTATGTGCTGTCAAAAACCCACTGCTTTTACTGTAAAACTCTGGTGACAGTTTTTAAGCTTGTGTAAAAAAATATATATTATTATATATATTTATATATGTCATGTCTGTGTAATCATGTTTTGTTTTAGTCATGTTTTGTTTTGTTTAGTTATTGGACTCTTTAGTTTCTGGCTTTTCACTCCCTTGTCTTGTTTCCATGATTACCCCTTAGTTTCACCTGTCACGTCACGTCACGCACCTGTTTCACGTTTTGAGTCACGCACCTGTTTTCGTTAATCATGTCTATAGTATTTAAGTTCATTGTTTTCAGTTTGTCGTTCTGGTGACATCCCGTATTCATACCCCTGTCACACTCTGTCTACCTCTGCGCACTTCATGCCATGTCCAAGTAAGTTTTTTCTATTAATGCCACAGTTAGTGTTTTTGTTTAATTGTTCACAGTTTTTTGCCCACGTGCAAGTCTTTTGTTTTCCTTAGGCAAGTTTGTACTTCCGCCTTGTGCGCGCCTTTAGTTTGTTCTTTTTGTTATAGTAAAATTAAATATGTCTTCACCTTCACGCCATGTCTGGTCCAAATCATTTGCACCACGGGAGAACAAACCACGCCATAGTCCAAGTCCTGACAATATATATACATCATATAATACTCATTGTTAAATTTGGCCCTCTGAGGGCCACCATAATTGCGATGTGGCCCTCAATGGAAACGAGTTTGACACCCCTGTTCTCGAAGGATCTAATCATGCACTTCGCTGGTGGGCGGGGCCTAATCACATGTGATGCAAATAACTTGCCGTAATGTGATCACATAGGAAAAGACAATGTTTTTGTCAGGGACGTGTGTGTGTGTGTGTACATATAATTTTTTAATTAACTTTTCACTCATTTTCCACTCATTTTTTACTCATTTTTCACTCATTTTTTCATTAATTTTCTACTCATTTTCCACCCATTTTTTACTAATTGTTCACTAATTTGTCAGTACTTTGTCACTAATTTGTCACTAATTGTAACTAATTTTTCACTAAATTTTCATTAAATGTAACTAAATTTAACTAATTTTTCAATAATTTTTCATTAATTTTTCAATAATTTTTCAATAATTTTTCAATAATTTTCAAAATTTTTCCACTAATCTTTTACTAATCTTTCACTAATTTTTCACTAATTTTTCACTAATTTTTCACTATTTTTCAATATTTTCCCGCTGTTTTCACAAATTTTTCACTAATTTTTTACAAATTTTTCACAAATTTTTCACTACTTTTTACATATTTTTCACTACTTTTCCCACTATTTTCACTAATTTTTCAGTAATGTTTTTGTCAGGGACGTGTGTGTGTGTGTGTGTGTGTGTGTGTGTGTGTGTGTGTGTGTGTGTGTGTGTGTGTGTGTGTGTGTGTGTGTGTGTGTGTGTGTGTGTGTGTGTGTGTGTGCTGATGAGCCCCTTCAGATAAATAATCCGATTATTATGACTTCTTCCCTGGGGGTCTTCCGATGATCACTGATCTACTTAAAGAGTCGGAGAAGAGAACAAAAAAATAAATAAATAAATAAAGGTTGTGACTTCATTCTGCCTGAAGGGGGCGTTGAGTCTAATTGGACGGCGAGCCCAAGGACCGCCTCCACGCGACCATAACGGCTACCGGCTGACGGGACTGATCTAGTTTAGAGACGCCCAGGGAAGCCGATTCACTGGCAATCATTTCACTGGGTTTGATGCTGGAACCGTTTCATGAGGGCGTCGGACCCTCACACAGTTGTACCGTACCTTAGGACCCCTCACACAGTAGTACTGTACCTTAGGACCCTCACACAGTAGTACTGTACCTTAGGACCATCACCCAGTAGTACAGTACCTTAGGACCCTCACACAGTACTACTGTACCTTAGGACCCTCACCCAGTAGTACTGTACCTTAGGACCATCACCCAGTAGTACTGTACCTTAGGACCATCACCCAGTAGTACTGTACCTCAGGACCCTCACACAGTATTACTGTACCTTAGGACCCTCACACAGTAGTACTGTACCTCGGGATACAAGTGTAATTACGAGTGTTGCCTTCATTATAACACTTATATAAGACTTTTAAAGTCATTTTGATAGTAGGCTAATATAGACACTTACGTTATGTGTTGCCTTCATTATAACAATTATATAAGACTTTTAATATCATTTTGATAGTAGGCTAATATAGCTAATATAGACACTTACATCATGTGTTGCCTTCATTATAACACTTATATAAGACTTTTAAAGTCATTTTGATAGTAGGCTAATATAACTAATATAAACACTTACATCATGTGTTGCCTTCATTATAACACTTATATAAGACTTTTAAAGTCATTTTGATAGTACGCTAATATAGACACTTACATCATGTGTTGCCTTCATTATAACACTTATATAAGACTTTTAAAGTCATTTTGATAGTAGGCTAATATAGACACTTACATCATGTGTTGCCTTCATTATAACACTTATATAAGACTTTTAAAGTCATTTTGATAGTACGCTAATATAGACACTTACATAATGTGTTGTCTTCATTATAACACTTATATAAGACTTTTAAAGTCATTTTGATAGTAGGCTAATATAGACACTTACGTTATGTGTTGCCTTCATTATAACACTTATATAAGACTTAATATAATTTTGATAGTAGGCTAATATAGCTAATATAGACACTTACATCATGTGTTGCCTTCATTATAACACTTATATAAGACTTAATATAATTTTGATAGTAGGCTAATATAGCTAATATAGACACTTACATCATGTGTTGCCTTCATTATAACACTTATATGAGACTTTCAAAGTCATTTTGATAGTAGGCTAATATAGCTAATATAGACACTTGCATCATGTGTTGTCTTCATTATAACACTTATATACGACTTTTAAAGTCATTTTGATAGTAGGCTTATATAGACACTTACATCATGTGTTGATCAAGTAAAACAGCGCAGTGTGTGGAATAACAAAATATTACATTTCATGTTTGATATTATTATCAAACACAACTACCCTAATCATGTTGTCTGTTTTCACTCCAAAGACAAACATTAATACTGCTTGGCTTTTATTTTGAAGCTTACTTTCCACCGAGCAGGAAGTCAGGTTTGTAGGTTTGTCGCCGCTTAGTGATCAATATTAAAATCATTGTTTTGTAAGAGATGACCACTCTGGAAGTCCAAAAACTCATGTTGTGTACTTGAGTAGTGTAAATAAGTAATGCTAACAACACGCTGGAGCGTTGCCAGGGAAGTCCTGGTGCATCATGGGAATGTTGAGTGGAAGAAGAACATTGTGTCAGGGCCAGACTGGCCTGCAGACTCCCGCAGGCGCACGAATGAAGCGCACCCTTGGCCGAGCAATGATTGTGTTGTACTTCTTCCCCGTGGTCATTTAGACGCTGACCTACTTGCTTCTGGAGAAGGTCGGTCATGTGACCCCCGGACTCTTCTGAGCCTTCACGCCGTCCTCAGAGTCACACATCTGGCCAAGGTTTGCACAGACACAACTTTCAGCTTTTTGGAGCTATTTTCACTAATCTTCACAAATGTTCACTAATCTTTCACTAATTTTTTCATTAATGTTCCACTCATTTTCATTCACTATTTTTTTCATTAATTTTCCACTCATTTTGCACTATTTTTTTTTAACTAATTTTTCACAAATTTTTTCATTAACTTTTCACTCATTTTTTTAACTAATTTTTCACTCATTTTTTTACTAATTGTTCACTCATTTTTCACTAATTTGTCAGTACTTTGTCAGTAATTTGTCAGTACTTTGTCACTAATTTTCACTAATTTTTCACTAATTTTCCACTAATTTTTCACTAAATTTCACTAATTTTTCAATAATTTTTCAATAATTTTCCAATACATTTTCAATACATTTTCAATAATTTTTCAATACTTTTTCAATAATTTTTCAATAATTTTTCAATAATTTTTCAATAATTTTCACAATTTTTCCACTAATCTTTCCACTAATCTTTTACTAATCTTTCACAAATTTTTCACCAATTTTTCACTATATTTTCTCACTGTTTTCACCAATTTTTCACCAATTTTCCACCAAATTTTCACCAATTTTCCACAAATTTTTCACAAATCTTTCACAAATTTTCCACAGATTTTCCACAGATTTTCCACAAATTTTCCACAACTTTTTCAAAAAAATTTGCATATTTTTCACAATTTTTTCCACTACCTTTTCACTATTTTCACTAATTTTTCACTAATGTTTCACCAATTTTCACTAATTTTTCGCAAATTTTTCACTAATTTTCCACTAATTTTTCACTGTTAAAAACACACAAACGCGTCACACACGTCCTCGCAAACGCGTCACACACGTCCTCGCAAACGCGTCACACACACGTCCTCGCAAACACAAACACGTCACACACGTCCTGCAAACGCGTCACACACGTCCTCGCAAACACAAACACGTCACACACGTCCTCGCAAACGCGTCACACACGTCCTCGCAAACGCGTCACACACACGTCCTCGCAAACACAAACACGTCACACACGTCCTGCAAACGCGTCACACACGTCCTCGCAAACACAAACACGTCACACACGTCCTCGCAAACGCGTCACACACGTCCTCGCAAACACAAACACGTCACACACGTCCTCGCAAACACAAACACGACACACACGTCCTCACAAACACACAACACAACACACACATCCTCACAATCACACAAACACGACACACACGTCCTCACAATCACACAAACACGTCACGCACGTCCTCATAATCGTACACATACAACACACGCGTCCTCGCAAACACACATACACAACACACACGTCCCCACAATCACACACAAACACGATACACACACGTCCTCACAATCACACAAACACGACACACACGTCCTCATAATCGCACAAATACAACACACACGTCATTGCAATCACACAAACACAACACACACGTCCTCACAATCACACACATACAACACGCACGTCCTCACAAACACGACACATACGTCCTCACAATCACACCTATACAACACACACGTCCTCACAAACACACAAACACGACACACACATCCTCACAAACACACAAATATGACACACACGGCCTCACAAAAACACAACCATAACACACAGGTCTTCACAATCACACACATGCAACACACACGTCCTCACAAACACACAAACACGTCACACAAGTCCTCACAATCACACACATACAACACACACGTCCTCGCAAACACACAAACACGACACACACGTCCTCGTAAACACACAAACACGACACACACGTCTTCACAAACACACAAACACGACACACACGTTCTCGCAAACACAGATACGCGACACACACGTCCTCGCAAACACAGAAATACGACACACACGTCCTCGCAAACACACAAACACGACACACACGTCCTCGCAAACACAGAAATACGACACACGTCTTCACAAACACAAACACGACACACACATCCTCGCAAACACAGAAATACGACACACACGTCTTCACAAACACACACACATGTCCTCGCAAACACAGAAATACGACACACGTCTTCACAAACACAAACACGACACACACGTCCTTGCAAACAAAGAAACATGACACACACGTCTTCACAAACACGACACACACGTCCTCGCAAACACACAAACACGACACACACGTCTTCACAAACACACAAACACGACACACACGTCCTCGCAAACACAGAAATATGACACACACGTCTTCACAAACACGACACACACGTCCTTGCAAACACACAAACACGACACACACGTCTTCACAAACACACAAACACGACACACACGTCCTTGCAAACACAGTAATACGACACACACGTCTTCACAAACACACAAACACGACACACACGTCCTCGCAAACACAGAAGTACGACACACACGTCTTCACAAACACAGAAACACGACACACACGTCCTCGCAAACACACAAACACGACACACACGTCTTCACAAACACACAAACACGACACACACGTCCTCGCAAACACAGAAATATGACACACACGTCTTCACAAACACGACACACACGTCCTTGCAAACACACAAACACGACACACACGTCTTCACAAACACACAAACACGACACACACGTCCTTGCAAACACAGTAATACGACACACACGTCTTCACAAACACACAAACACGACACACACGTCCTCGCAAACACAGAAGTACGACACACACGTCTTCACAAACACAGAAACACGACACACACGTCCTCGCAAACACACAAACACGACACACACGTCTTCACAAACACACACACACGTCCTCGCAAACACACAAACACGACACACACATTTCTAATAATATATCATATATAATACAATACATGATATCATATATCATACAATATATTATATATACATATTATATTATATATTAATTAATATAATTAATATTAATTAAATAATACTTTTAAATGATTATTTTCATAGAAGTTGTACAGAGAAAATGTTTGATTTTGTGCAATGAAGAAAAAAAAAGGAGTAAATCAACATTGAAGTAAATATGTTTTTTTTTAAAGCTGCTGCTGTTTTTTTTGTGTGTGTGTGTGTGTGTGTGTGTGTGTGTGTGTGTGTGTGTGTGTGTGTGTGTGTGTGTGTGTGTGTGTGTGTGTGTGTGTGTCTGCAGCAAACAAGATGAACTCTAGCCTGGACATCATGTTTGTTCAGCTTTCACTTTCACTTTCACTTTCACTTTGTGCTGCTCACATGACACATGTCACATGTCACGCTCTCTGACTCCTCATGACACACACACTGACATCCTCACAAACACAACACACACACCCTTCACAAACACAACACACACACTCCTCACAAACACAACACACACTCCTCACAATCACATAAACACAACACACACACTCCTCATAAACACAACTCACACACTCCCGACAAGCACACAAATACAACACACGCGTCCTCACAAACAAACAAATACAACACACACATCCTAACAAACACACTTAGACAACACACACCCTTCACAAACACACAAATACGGCACACACACTGCTCACAAACACACAACACAACACACACACACTCCTCACAATCACATAAACACAACACACACACTCCTCACAAACACAACTCACACACTCCCGACAAGCACACAAATACAACACACGCGTCCTCACAAACACAACACACACACTCCTCACAATCACATAAACACAACACACACACACACTCCTCACAAACACACAAACACAACTCACACACTCCCGACAAGCACACAAATACAACACATGTGTCCTCACAAACACACAAATACAACACACACACTCCTCACAAACACATCACACACACACTCCTCACAAACAAACAAATACAACACACACGTCCTAACAAACACACTTAGACAACACACACCCTTCACAAACACACAAATACGTCACACACACTCCTCACAAACACACAACACAACACACACACTCCTCACAATCACATAAACACAACACACACACTCCTCACAAACACACAAACATAACCCACACACTCCCGATAAACACACAAATTACAACACACACGTCCTCACAAACACACATTTACAACACACACACTCCTCACAAACACACAAATACAACACACACACTCCCGACAAACACACAAATACAACACACGCGTCCTAACAAACACACTTAGACAACACACACCCTCACAAACACACAAATACAACACGCGTCCTCACAATCACACAAACACGACACACACTCCTCACAAACAAACAAATACAACACACACGTCCTAACAAACACACTTAGACAACACACACCCTTCACAAACACACAAATACAGCACACACACACTCCTCACAAACACACATTTACAACACACACACTCCTCACAAACACACAAATACAACACACACACTCCCGACAAACACACAAATACAACACACGCGTCCTAACAAACACACTTAGACAACACACACCCTCACAAACACACAAATACAGCACACACACTCCTCACAAACACACAAATACAACACACACGTCCTAACAAACACACTTAGACAACACACACCCTTCACAAACACACAAATACAGCACACACACACACACTCCTCACAAACACACATATACAACACACACACTCCTCACAAACACACAAATACAACACACACACTCCCGACAAACGCACAAATACAACACACACGTCCTAACAAACACACTTAGACAACACACACCCTCACAAACACACGAATACAGCACACACACTCCTCACAAACACACAAATCACACACACACTCCTCACAAACAAACAAATACAACACACACGTCCTAACAAACACCCTTAGACAACACACACCCTTCACAAACACACAATACGGCACACACACTCCTCACAAACACACATTTACAACACACACACTCCTCACAAACACACAAATACAGCACACACACTCCTCACAAACAAACAAATACAACACACGTCCTAACAAACACACTTAGACAACACACAACCTTCACAAACACACAAATACAACACACACGTCCTCACAAACACACAAATACAACACACACGTCCTCACAAACACACAAACACAACACACACCCCTCACAAACACACAAATACAACACACACACTCCTCACAAACACACAAATACAACACACACTCCTCACAATCACATAAACACAACCCACACACTCACGATAAACACACAAATACAACACACGCGTCCTCACAAACACACACACTCCTCACAAACACACAAATACAACACACACGTCCTAACAACACACACCCTTCACAAACACACAAATACAGCACACACACACACTCCTCACAAACACACATTTACAACACACACACTCCTCACAAACACACAAATACAACACACACACTCCCGACAAACACACAAATACAACACACACGTCCTAACAAACACACTTAGACAACACACACCCTCACAAACACACAAATACAGCACACACACTCCTCACAAACACACAAATACAACACACACTCCTCACAAACACAACACACACACTCCTCACAAACACACAAATACAACACACACTCCTCACAAACAAACAAATACAACACACACATCCTAACAAACACACTTAGACAACACACACCCTCACAAACACACAAATACAGCACACACACACTCCTCACAAACACACATTTACAACACACACACTCCTCACAAAAACACAAATACAACACACACGTCCTAACAAACACACTTAGACAACACACACCCTCACAAACACACAAATACAGCACACACACTCCTCACAAACACACAAATACAACCCACACTCCTCACAAACACACATTTACAACACGCAAACTCCTCACAAACACACAAATACAACACACACACTCCCGACAAAAACACAAATACAACACACGCGTCCTAACAAACACACTTAGACAACACACACCCTCACAAACACACAAATACAACACACACACGCTCCTCACAAACACACAAATACAACACACACTCCTCACAAACAAACAAATACAACACACACATCCTAACAAACACACTTAGACAACACACACCCTCACAAACACACAAATACAGCACACACACACTCCTCACAAACACACATTTACAACACACACACTCCTCACAAAAACACAAATACAACACACACGTCCTAACAAACACACTTAGACAACACACACCCTCACAAACACACAAATACAGCACACACACTCCTCACAAACACACAAATACAGCACCCGCACTCCTCACAAACACACATTTACAACACGCAAACTCCTCACAAACACACAAATACAACACACACACTCCCGACAAACACACAAATACAACACACGCGTCCTAACAAACACACTTAGACAACACACACCCTCACAAACACACAAATACAACACACACACGCTCCTCACAAACACACAAATACAACACACACTCCTCACAAACAAACAAATACAACACACACATCCTAACAAACACACTTAGACAACACACACCCTCACAAACACACAAATACAGCACACACACACTCCTCACAAACACACATTTACAACACACACACTCCTCACAAAAACACAAATACAACACACACGTCCTAACAAACACACTTAGACAACACACACCCTCACAAACACACAAATACAGCACACACACACTCCTCACAAACACACATTTACAACACACACACACTCCTCACAAACACACAAATACAACACACACACTCCCGACAAACACACAAATACAACACACACGTCCTAACAAACACACTTAGACAACACACACCCTCACAAACACACAAATACAACACGCGTCCTCACAATCACATAAACCTGACACATGTTTTCACAATCACACAAATACTACATTCAGATCCTCACAATCACACAAACACAACACACGTATATATATATATATATATATATATATATATATATATATATATATATATATATATATATATATATATATATATATATATAAACCCTGTTTCCATATGAGTTGGGAAATGGTGTTAGATGTAAATCTAAAGGGAATACAATGATTAACTTGCACTTACAGATGTAGCGACCAACTGTAGTTAGTGACAATGTGGTGATATCCTTTACACACTGATGTGGCTTGTTGATGCAGGACAAACAACAAGTTGTTGACGTTGTTGATCTTCTCCACAAACAGTCTGTCGTCAGTCCGAAGGCGAGCGCGCCAGATGTTCTCTCTGTGTGTGTGTGTGTGTGTGTGTGTGTGTGTGTGTGTGTGTGTGTGTGTGTGTGTGTGTGTGTGTGTGTGTGTGTGTGTGTGTGTGTGTGTGTGTGTGTGTGTGTGTGTGTGTGTGCTGTTCAGGCGTGCTACGTGCATGAGCGCCTCTGATACAATTGCCTCCCATGGTGCCTCTCTTTTCTGCCTGCACACACGCCAAGTACGCCACTCGCCGCCCCTAGGGCTTGTGGGTAATGTAGACTTGAAAGCGAGCGTGGTGAATAAACATGTGAACGTCTACAAGGTCAAAGTTGATTTATTTATGGAGGTAGCACACTTTTACAACAGCCACCGCGCAGACTCACAAAATTAAATCAACATAAAAAAAAATAATAACTGTAACAAAAAAAACAATGAATACAGAATATAATATAATAATAATAATAATAATAATAATAATAATAATAATAATAATAATAATAATAATAACATAAACATAAATAAATGGAATAAAAAATAACAATGAATACAGAATATAATATAATAATAATAATAATACCATAAACACAAAATAAATAAATGTAAGAAAAATAACAATGAATACAGAGTATAATTTAATATTATTAATAATAATAATAATCATAATCATAATCATAATGTTAATAATAACAATAACATACAAATAAACACATGTCATAAAAAAAAAAAAAAATACATAATATAATATAATAATAAAAATAATAATAATAATAATATAAACACAAAAATAAATACATGTAATAAAAATAACAATGAATATAATAATAATAATATAAACACAAAAATAAGTACATGTAATAAAAATAACAATGAATATAATAATAATAATATAAACACAAAAATAACCAAATGTAATAAAAATAATGAATACAAAATATAATAATAATAATAATAATAATAATAATAATATAAACATAAAATAAATAAATGTAATAAAAATAACAATGAATAGAGTATAATAATAATAATAATAATAATAATAATAGTGACATAAAAATAAATAAATGTAATAAAAATAACAATGAATACAGAATATATTATGAAAATAATAATAATACAAACACAAAAATAAATAAATGTAATAAAACTAACAATGAATATAATAACAATAATAATAATACAAACACAAAAATAAATACATGTAATAAAAATAACAATGAATATAATAACAATAATAATAATAATAATATAAACACAAAAATAAATAAATGTAATAAAAATAACAATGAATACAGAATATAATATACAAATATTAATAATACAAACACAAAAATAAATAATGTAATAAAAATAACAATGAATATAATAACAATGAATAGAGTATAATAATAATAATAATAATAATAGTGACATACAAATAAATAAATGTAATAAAAATAACAATGAATACAGAATATAATATGAAAATAATAATAATACAAACACAAAAATAAATAAATGTAATAAAACTAACAATGAATATAATAACAATAATAATAATAATACAAACACAAAAATAAATAAATGTAATAAAAATAACAATGAATATAATAACAATAATAATTATAATATAAACACAAAAATAAATAAATGTAATAAAAATAACAATGAATACAGAATATAATATACAAATATTAATAATACAAACACAAAAATAAATAATGTAATAAAAATAACAATGAATATATTAACAATAATAATAATAACATAAACACAAAAATAAATAAATGTAATAAAAATAACAATGAATACAGAATATAATAATAATAATAATAATAATAATAATACTTTTTGAAAATACTACCACAAATTATAACGTTTAATGCTTGGAATTTTTTAATTGATCGCACCTAATATTCATGGGTTCAAAGACATGACTCCACAATTACTTCACACCAAATATTCCACTCTGAACTTTTTTTTTTTGATGGGAAAATGTTGCATACTTTGTGTGTTTTTGCCATAAAAAAAACTGGGTTGTCTTTATTAAAACGGGCATGAAACGTAAAATATAAAAATTATGTTGGAAGTTAATCTAGAGATTTAAGTGTTAAAACCCCCCCCACAAGTATTAGTTTTGACCGTGTAAAATACCTAATGGCCCCCCCATACTTTGATTTTTTTTAGTTTATGGAACACGTTTGGACCACCCTGGTTTAGGACCTATGACTGGTCTCCTGTCTCCACCTTGGGCACCCTAAAAAGCATTGGTCTGACGACCTTAAAGCTCTCATACGGATTTTTTTTTCATGTTTACGTTACGGAAATAATATCACCATCTTGCTTTCTGGCCATGTGGACCAGTTCTTCCTTCAGGCCCAAAAGGCCAAGCAGACATTTGGTGGCACACTTGTTCAATTGAGTGTGAAGCAAGAAGGAAGCAGTCAAGGACAAAGACCACCTCTCGCACGACACCGCCACTAAACCTCGGTCTTTCTTCAAATCGACTTTTTTTTGTCCTTTAAACATATTGTTACAAAGATGACATAAAAAGTGGAATAAAAGAGCAAACAGGTGAAATAAAACAGGACAATGTTGACTCCAATATCATGCAGAATGCTTTTATTTCTACTTTAAAACTGTCGTTGTTCAAATAATAATAATGCATTAATTCAATGTTATTATGAATTAAAATCACATTAAATGTTTAATTTAATGGGGAAAGTATTAATTATTTTTGTGTTTGCCATACAAAAAAACAAGGTTTTATTTGACAAAAAGGGAATACACTTTTATTTTAACAGTCATTGCTCAAAAAACATTCAAAGGCAATTTTTTTTTAATACAAATTATTAATCTATTTAAGGCTTTATGCAGAATTATTATAATTTGCTTTTATTTACATCAAATATTCCACCTTGAGCTTTTTTTGGGTGAAAAAATGTTGCATATTTTAGATTTTTGTAAGATTTTCTTAGACAAAATGGGCATAAAACTTCAAGAAAATCAAATAAAAATGTATGTCAACGACTAAATCTTTTTACTTTAAAATTGTCATTGTTCAAATAATAATAACATCAAATTCAATGTTTTTATGAATTAAAATCACATTAAATGTTTAATTTTTATAGGGAAAATATTGCATTTTCTGTGTTTGCCATACAAAAAAAAAACAAGGTTTTATTTGACAAAAAGGGAATACACTTTTATTTTAACAGTCATTGCTCAAAAAACATTCAAAGGCAATTTTTTTTAATACAAATTATTAATCTATTTAAGGCTTTATGCATAATTATTATAATTTGCTTTTATTTACATCAAATATTCCACCTTGAGCTTTTTTTGGGTGAAAAAATGTTGCATATTTTAGATTTTTGTAAGATTTTCTTAGACAAAATGGGCATAAAACTTCAAGAAAATCAAATAAAAATGTATGTCAACGACTAAATCTTTTTACTTTAAAATTGTCATTGTTCAAATAATAATAACATCAAATTCAATGTTTTTATGAATTAAAATCACATTAAATGTTTAATTTTTATAGGGAAAATATTGCATTTTCTGTGTTTGCCATACAAAAAAAAAACAAGGTTTTATTTGACAAAAAGGGAATAAATCAAAATAAAACATACAATAAAAATAATAAAAATGTATAATGGACAGATAGATATGAAGTTGATCTAAAAAGGTAAGCATTGCAAGTAAAAATAATATAAATTGACTTATGTTGAACACTTCTTTTAACAGTCATTGCTCAAAAAACATTCAAAGGCAATATTTTTTTTAAATAAATTATTAATCTATTTAAGGCTTTATGCATAATTATTATAATTTGTTATTATTCACATCAAATATTCCACCCTGAGCATTTTCTGGGTGAAAAAACGTTACATATTTTCGATTTTTGTAAGATTTTCTTAGACAAAATGGGCATAAAACTTCAAAAAAATAAAATAAAAATGTACGTCAATGAAGAAATCTTTTTACTTTAAAACTGTCATTGTTCAAATAATAATAATGCATCAAATTCAATGTTTTTATCAATTAAAATCACATTAAATGTTTCATTTTTATGGGGAAAATATTGCATTTTTTTGTTTGGCATTAAAAAAAACAAGGTTTTATTTGACGAAAAGGGAATGAATCAAAATAAAACATATAATAAAAATAATAAAAACTTATAATGCACAGATAGATATGAAGTTGATCTAAAAAGGTAAGCATTGCAAGTAAAAATAATATATATTGACTTATGTTGAACACTTTTAACAGTCATTGCTCAAAAAACATTCAAAGGCAATTTTTTTTAATATAAATTATTAATCTATTTAAGGCTTTATGCATAATTATTATAATTTGTTATTATTCACATCAAATATTCCACCCTGAGCATTTTCTGGGTGAAAAAACGTTACATATTTTAGATTTTTGTAAGATTTTCTTAGACAAAATGGGCATTAAACTTCAAAAAAAAAAAAAAAGTACGTCAATGAAGTAATATTTTTCTTTAAAACTGTCATTGTTCAAATAATAATAATGCATCAAATTCAATGTTTTTATCAATTAAAATCACATTAAATGTTTCATTTTTATGGGGAAAATATTGAATTTTTTGTGTTTGCCATACAAAATAAAACAAGGTTTTATTTGACAAAAAGGGAATAAATCAAAATAAAACATATAATAAAAATAATAAAAACGTATAATGGACAGATAGATATGAAGTTGATCTAAAAAGGTAAGCATTGCAAGTAAAAATAATATATATTGTTATTTGACTTATGTTGAACACTTCTTTTAACAGTCATTGCTCAAAAAACATTCAAAGGCAATGTTTTTTTTAAATAAATGATTCATCTATTTAAGGCTTTATGCAGAATTATTATAATTTGCTATTATTCACATCAAATATTCCACCCTGAGCATTTTCTGGGTGAAAAAACGTTACATATTTTAGATTTTTGTAAGATTTTCTTAGACAAAATGGGCATAAAACTTCAAAAAAATAAAATAAAAATGTACGTCAATGAAGAAATCTTTTTACTTTAAAACTGTCATTGTTCAAATAATAATAATGCATCAAATGTAATGTTTTTATCAATTAAAATCACATTAAATGTTTAATTTTTATGGGGAAAATATTGAATTTTGTGTGTTTGCCATACAAAAAAAAAAACAAGGTTTTATTTGACAAAAAGGGAATAAATCAAAATAAAACATATAATAAGAATAATAAAAACGTATAATGGACAGATAGATATGAAGTTGATCTAAAAATGTAAGCATTGCAAGTAAAAATAATATATATTGACTTATGTTGAACACTTTATAGACTAAGCCCTTTAGTTGAATATTTTTTATTTTAACAAAAAACACTACTGACTTAAAAGCAATGTTTTATAAATGATTTACCTATTTAAGGCTTTATGCATAATTATTATAATTTGCTATAATTCGCATCAAATATTCCACCTTGAGCATTTTTGGGGTGAAAAAATGTTGCATATTTTATTTTTTTGCCATAAAAAAGCAAGATTTTCTTGGACAAAATGGGCATAAAACTTTTAAAAAAAAATGTATGTCAACAAAGAAATATTTATTACTTTAAAATTGTCATTGTTCAAATAATAATAACACATCAAATTCAATGTTTTTAAAAATAAAATCACATTAAATGTTTTGTTTTTATGGGGAAAATATTGAAGTTTTTGGGGGTGCTATACAAAAAAAACAAGGTTTTATTTGACAAAAAGGGAATAAATCAAAATAGAACATGTAATAAAAATAATAAAAACTTATAATGGCCAGATAGATATGAAGTTGATTTTAAAAATTAAATTATTACATTAAAAATAACATATATTGCTATATGACTTATGTTAAACACTTTAAAGACTAAGACCTTTAGTCTGATATTTTTATTTTAACAAAAAAAAACAATACTGACTTAAAAGCAATGTTTTATAAATTATTTACCTATTTTAGGCTGTATGCATAATTATTATAATTTGCTATAATTCGCATCAAATATTCCACCTTGAGCATTTTTGGGGTGAAAAAATGTTGCATATTTTATTTTTTTGCCATAAAAAAGCAAGATTTTCTTGGACAAAATGGGCATAAAACTTAAAAAAAAAAAAAAAAAAAAATGTACATCAACAAAGAAATATTATTACTTTTAAATTGTCATTGTTCACATAATAATAACACATCAAATTCAATGTTTTTAAAAATAAAATCACATTATATTTTTTATTTTTATGGGGAAAATATTGAAGTTTTTGGAGGTGCTATACAAAAAAACAAGGTTTTATTTGACAAAAAGGGAATAAATCAAAATAGAACATGTAATAAAAATAATAAAAACTTATGGACAGATAGATATGAAGTTGATCTAAAAATTAAATTATTACATTAAAAATACCATTTATTGTTATATGACTTATGTTAAACACTTTAAAGACTAAGACGTTTAGTCTGATATTTTTATTTTAACAAAAAAAAAACACTGACATAAAAGCAATGTTTTATAAATTATTTACCTATTTTAGGCTTTATGCATAATTATTATAATTTGCTATAATTCACATCAAATATTCCACCTTTAGCATTTTTTGGGTTAAAAGAATGTTGCATATTTTATTTTTTTGCCATAAAAAAACAAGATTTTCTTGGACAAAATGGGCATAAAACTTAAAAAAAAAAAAAAATGTACGTCAACAAAGAAATATTTATTACTTTTAAATTGTCATTGTTCAAATAATAATAACACATCAAATTCAATGTTTTTAAAAATAAAATCACATTAAATTTTTTATTTTTATGGGGAAAATATTGAAGTTTTTGGGGGTGCTATACAAAAAAACAAGGTTTTATTTGACAAAAAGGGAATAAATCAAAATAGAACATGTAATAAAAATAATAAAAACTTATAATGGACAGATAGATATGAAGTTGATCTAAAAATGTAATTATTACATAAAAAATAACATATATTGCTATATGACTTATGTTAAACACTTTAAAGACTAAGACGTTTAGTCTGATATTTTTATTTTAACAAAAAAAAACAATACTGACTTAAAAGCAATGTTTTATAAATTATTTACCTATTTTAGGCTTTATGCATGATTATTATAATTTGCTATAATTCACATCAGATATTCCACCTTTAGCATTTTTTGGGTTAAAAGAATGTTGCATATTTTAGGTTTTTGCAAGATTTTCTTGAACAAAATGGGCATAAAACGTCAAAAAAATAAAAATGTGTGTCAAGGAATAAATATTTTTAATTTAAAACTGTCATTGTTGAAATAACAATAATACATCAAATTCAATGTTTTTATGAATTAAAATCACCACAGAACTTTCCTCCAGAAGGTCTTATCTTTGTCCATATGATGTCAGATGAAACAAATACCCAGCAATATGTTTGGAAGAGAAAAGGTGAGGCCTTTAATCCAAGGAACACAATGCCTACCGTCAAGCATGGTGGTGGTAGTATTATGCTCTGAACCTGTTTTGCTGCCAATGGAACTGCTGCTTTAAATGGGACAATGAAAAAGGAAGATTTTTTTTGTGCTCCAATCACAAAAAAATAAGAGTTGTAGAAATGATTGGAAACTTAAGCAGAGCGTGGGTACCACTGCTGGCACGCGTACCGCAGTTTGAGAAGGGCTGCTTCAGTCCCAGCAGGTTTTCCGTGTCCAGAGCTTTAAGAAGCAGAGTCCAGTTTGTCCGACTCTGCACCAAGTCTTGGGATTTCATGTTCCTCTCATCCTGTTTACTCAGCCTGTGTTTGCTAACCGGGCTAAGCTAGCCACGCCATGTGAGATAACACACACACACACACACATGCACGCACGCACGCACGCACGCACGCACGCACACACACACACACACACACACACACACACACACACACACACACACACACACACACACACACACACACACACACACACACACACACACTCATATTTGTTACCTTCTTGAGCCCTGAGAAAAATGCCTCCCTCTTTAGGACCAGCCTTTCTAGATATATAAAGAAGTGTATTTACAACATGAATAATATATACATACTATGCACATATAAAAAAAAGCTTGTTGTGAAAAATGAGTTGGAATTTCACAAGAAAAAGGTCACAATTTCACAAGAAAAAGGTCACAATTTCACAAGAAAAACTTTGAATTTTGGCGGTATTATAATAAAAGTCGTCATTTTACTCAACACAAGTCAAAAAAAAAAAAAAAAATATATATATATATATATATGTGTGTGTGTATGCGATGTGTATATGTTATATATAAATGTTAATGTGTATATATGTATATATGTATATATATATACAGTATATATATGTGCGTATGTGTATATATTATATATGTTCATATGTATATATATATATATATATATACATATATATGTGTGTGTATATATTATGTATATGTTAATATGTATATATATATATATATATATACATATTAACACATATATAATATATATGTTAATATGTATATATATATATATATACATACATACATATTAACATATATATAATATATATAATACATATATTATATACAAAAGTATATAAATATGCATATATAAATATATATATATACATACATATATGTACATTTTATATATATATATACATTTTATATTTATATATATATGTATATTTATATATATATATATATACATATTAACATATATATATAATATATATAATACATATATACAAAAGTATATAAATATGCATATATAAATATATATATATATATATACATATATGTGTGTGTGTGTATATTATGTATATGTTAATATGTATATATATATATATATATATATATATATATATATATACATATTAACACATATATAATATATATGTTAATATGTATATATATATATATATATACATACATACATATTAACATATATATAATATATATAATACATATATTATATACAAAAGTATATAAATATGCATATATACATATATGTACATTTTATCTATATTTTATATTTATATATGTATATTTATATATATATACATATTAACATATATATAATATATATAATACATATATTATATACAAAAGTATATAAATATGCATATATACATATATATATATATATATATATATATACATATATGTACATTTTATATATATACACATTGTATATATATATATATATATATATTTTATATATATATATATATATATATATATATATATACGTATATATATATACGTATATATATATATATATATATATATATATATATATATATATATATATATATATATATATATATATATATATATATATATATCCAAAACATTGATAAATGTGAAGAGAGTGTTTTACATTTTTCCCATCATCCCTTGTAATGGATTTAAATGGGTATATTTATTTTTTATTAAGTTGATTGGACATGTGTGACCATGTGTGTTGAATTATTGTGCCTGTAGATTTTAATTTTTTTCGGCACTATGACTAGGGAAGGTTGTTTGGATTGGGTAATAGAAGTAAATGCTGTGGTGTGTGTTCTTGCAAGCACTATCAATGGTTGAGGAACTATCGTTGGCCACCAGATAGTGATACAATGTCAGATATTTGTGTACATGATATGAATACACCGCTGACCAAATTGAAGACGCGGACAGTCTGCATTTGGCCCGCGGGCTGTAGTTTGGACACCCCCTGATATCTAACTTCCTATATCTTGAATAAATACATGTGTAAATAAAAATGTAGTTTGCAAAACTTTGCAGCGTGCAGTCAGTTGTTCCACATCCGTTGCCACAAAACCCAACCACTGACAACACTTTTCTTTTCTTTGGAACAGACGTTTTGCTCTTGTTTGCGTTAGCATTAGACTAGCCACGTCCTGCTACGTGTGTGTGAAGCTATGGAAGCTGCTCAGGGCAAAAATGAGAAAAATGCAAAAAAAGACCTCAAATGTATCGATAATGTATCACCCTTTCTAACATGACTTTAAGGACTTGTTGATGTTCGTTGTTAGCATTTTGCAAAGTCCTGTCCTGCAGGTTGCTCCTCGTGTGAGTGACGGCCGCCCTTCCGCGGGTTCTCCCCCGCCATGACACCCGAGATGATGGATGGCGTTGGAAGTTAACGGCGACTTTCATGAACTTTTACTGCCGCATCAACGGGAGGCCTCGGCGGGGCTGTCAGCGAACACGGCGGCTGTTGTTTGATTGACGCTCGTAAAGACGATGATGACGCCGGAAACATGGCGCTCCCTTTACGTGGCCAACACACCCTCATGAATATTACAACGCTGCAACGGGAGTCAGGCGTGCTTCTCCTCGTGTGTTAATACACATCTTTTATTTCGCTATAAAGTGTCTTGTTTTGTCGACGCTAACTACAAGATGCTCGTGTCTGTGTTTACGTTTAAAAGCCACGATGGCGTTTTAATACCTACAACTTAAGTTTGTGAGGCTCAGTTTACTTGGTTTTGTGAACCACTAGTAGCATGCCTGTGTACTTGCATACCTGCACAGGTAGTGTACTTGAATGCATGAACACAGTGGTGTGATGTCAGGGGAGGCAAGGTGCGGCAGTGCCTCACCTTGTCACCAATGAAGTAATACAATAAAAATAAGTTTTAATATTTCTCTTTTTGGTGTGGTTCCTGTATATTTTGATCATTTTCATGGTCAAAATGGCGAAAATTCCGTGTTTCCTGATGGAAATAACGCGGCAGACGAGAAGTGAGGCGGACACGGGTAGTGCCTCCTGAGGCAGAAGCAGGTAGTGCCTCCTGAGGCGGATGCAGGTAGTGCCTTCTGAGGCAGACGCAGGTGGTGCCTCCTGAGGCGGACACGGGTAGTTCCTCCTGAGGCGGACACGAGTGGTGCCTCCTGAGGCGGACACAGGTAGTGCCTCCTGAGGCGGACACATGTAGTGCCTCCTGAGGCTGACACGAGTAGTGCCACCTGAGGCGGACACGAGTAGTGCCACCTGAGACAGACACAGGTAGTGCCCCCTGAGGCGGACACGGGTAGTGCCACCTGAGGCTGACACGTGTAGTGCCTCCTGAGGCGGACACAGGTAGTGCCTCCTGAGGTGGACACTGGTAGTGCCTCTTGAGGCGGACACAGGTAGTGCCTCCTGAGGTGGACACTGGTAGTGCCTCTTGAGGCGGACACGGTAGTTCCTCCTGAGGCGGACACGGGTAGTGCCTCCTGAGACAGACACGGGTAGTGCCTCCTGAGGCGGACACTAGTAGTGCCACCTGAGGCGGACACAGGTAGTGCCACCTGAAGCAGATGCAGGTGGTGCCTCCTGAGGCGGACACGGGTAGTGCCTCCTGAGGCAGACACAGGTAGCGCCTCCTGAGGCGGACACAGGTAGTGCCTCCTGAGGCAGACACGGGTAGTGCCTCCTGAGGCGGACACTAGTAGTGCCACCTGAGGCGGACACTAGTAGTGCCACCTGAGGCGGACACAGGTAGTGCCACCTGAAGCAGACGCAGGTGATGCCGCCTGAGGCGGACATAGCTGGTGCCTCCTAAGGCGGACACAGGTAGTGCCTCCTGAGTCAGACACATGTGGTGCCTCCTGAGGCAGACACAGGTAGTGCCACCTGAGGCGGACACAGGTAGTGCCACCTGAGGCGGATACAGGTAGTGCCTCCTGAAGCAGACGCAGGTGATGCCTCCTGAGGCGGACATAGCTGGTGCCTCCTAAGGCGGACACAGGTATTGCCTCCTGAGGCGGACACAGGTAATGCCTCCTGAGGCTGACACATGTAGTGCCACCTGAGGCTGACACATGTAGTGCCTCATGAGTCAGACACATGTGGTGCCTCCTGAGGCAGACACAGGTAGTGCCACCTGAGGCAGACACAGGTAGTGCCTCCTGAGGCAGACACAGGTAGTGCCTCTTGAGGTGGACACGAGTAGTGCCTCCTGAGGCGGACACGGGTAGTTCCTCCTGAGGCGGACACGAGTAGTGCCTCCTGAGGCGGACACAGGTAGTGCCTCCTGAGGCGGACACGGTTAGTGCCTCCTGAGGCAGACACAGGTAGCGCCTCCTGAGGCGGACACAGGTATCGCCTCCTGAGACAGACACAGGTAGTGCCTCCTGAGGCAGACACGGGTAGTGCCTCCTGAGGCGGACACGGGTAGTGCCTCCTGAGGCGGACACGGGTAGTTCCTCCTGAGGCGGACACGAGTAGTGCCTCCTGAGGCGGACACAGGTAGTGCCTCCTGAGGCGGACACGGTTAGTGCCTCCTGAGGCAGACACAGGTAGCGCCTCCTGAGGCGGACACAGGTAGCGCCTCCTGAGACAGACACAGGTAGTGCCTCCTGAGGCAGACACGGGTAGTGCCTCCTGAGGCGGACACAGGTAGTGCCTCCTGAGGCAGACACGGGTAGTGCCTCCTGAGGCGGACACAGGTAGTGCCACCTGAGACAGACACAGGTATTGCCTCCTGAGGCGGACACAGGTAGTGGCTCCTGAGGCGGACATAGCTGGTGCCTCCTAAGGCGGACACAGGTAGTGCCTCCTGAGTCAGACACGTGGTGCCTCCTGAGGAAGACACAGGTAGTGCCTCCTGAGGCAGACACAGGTAGTGCCTCCTGAGGCGGACACAAGTAGTGCCTCCTGGGGCGGACACTGGTAGTGCCTTCTGAGGCGGACACGGGTAGTGCCACCTGAGGCTGACACATGTAGTGCCTCCTGAGGCAGACACAGGTAGTACATCCTGAGGCGGACGCGGGTAGTGCCTCCTGAGACGGACGCGGGTAGTGCCTCCTGAGGCAGACACAGGTAGTGCCTTCTAAAACGGACACAGGGGCGGGGGCGGTATAGCTCGGTTGGTAGAGCGGCCGTGCCAGCAACTTGAGGGTTCCAGGTTCGATCCCCGCTTCCGCCATCCTAGTCACTGCCGTTGTGTCCTTGGGCAAGACACTTGACCCACCTGCTCCCAGTGCCACCCACACTGCTTTAAATGGAACTTAGATATTGGCTTTCACTATGTAAAAGCGCTTTGAGTCACTAGAGAAAAGTGCTATATAAATATAATTCACTTCACTTCCTTCCAATTGTACGGAATATGTACTGAACTGTGCAATCTACTAATAAAAGCATCAATCAATCAAGCAAGTACCTCCTTCTCACCGCAGGGGGCGATATGTCAAAAGTTGATGATCTGCCAACAGAAGAAGTAGAAGAAGAAAACAACAAGACAACAACTGCTAGCTTCCCGCAAACTTTGACGCTTTTTCGCCCTAAAAAATGTAAGATTTTATATCTAAAAGAAGGAATTTTTCAAGAGTGAACTTTCAATAAAAGCAAGAAGTGATGAATACTGGGAGAGCGACGCCAGAGCAACGCCAGATTTGATTGACAGGTGTGTGTGGTCCCAGGACAGAAAATAACATGTTCATTTCAAAATTGTTAAAAAAGAATGCTACAAAAAACAAAACAAAAACGTCTTTATTGCTTTCCCAGCCTTTTAATCTCACCAAGGGAGCGAGTTTGGAGCCAAATGTACTCTGCCTTCCGCCCCCATGCAGCTGGGATAGGCTCCAGCAACCCCGGGAGGGACAAGCGGTAGGAAATGGCTGGATGGGATGGATCTGAAAAAGCTGCCGAGAAGTTCATCTGCCAACATTCAAGGTCAGATTTCTTTCAAAACGTTTGGAATATCAAAGTATTGATCTGGCTTTAAATGAGACTAAATATCAGCATCACAATAACAATGTAAAGTATTGATCTGGATCTAAATGAGACTAAATATCAGCATCACAATAACAATGTAAAGTATTGATCTGGCTCTAAATGAGACTAAATATCAGCATCACAATAACAGTGTAAAGTATTAATCTGGCTTTAAATGAGACTAAATATCAGCATCACAATAACAATGTAAAGTATTGATCTGGCTTTAAATGAGACTAAATATCAGCATCACAATAACAATGTAAAGTATTGATCTGGCTCTAAATGAGACTAAATATCAGCATCACAATAACAATGTAAAGTATTGATCTGGCTTTAAATGAGACTAAATATCAGCATCACAATAACAATGTAAAGTATTGATCTGGCTTTAAATGAGACTAAATATCAGCATCACAATAACAATGTAAAGTATTAATCTGGCTTTAAATGAGACTAAATATCAGCATCACAATAACAATGTAAAGTATTGATCTGGCTCTAAATGAGACTAAATATCAGCATCACAATAACAATGTAAAGTATTGATCTGGATTTAAATGAGACTAAATATCAGCATCACAATAACAATGTAAAGTATTGATCTGGCTTTAAATGAGACTAAATATCAGCATCACAATAACAATGTAAAGTATTGATCTGGATCTAAATGAGACTAAATATCAGCATCACAATAACAATGTAAAGTATTGATCTGGCTTTAAAGGAGACTAAATATCAGCATCACAATAACAATGTAAAGTATTGATCTGGCTTTAAATGAGACTAAATATCAGCATCACAATAACAATGTAAAGTATTGATCTGGATCTAAATGAGACTAAATATCAGCATCACAATAACAATGTAAAGTATTGATCTGGCTCTAAATGAGACTAAATATCAGCATCACAATAACAGTGTAAAGTATTAATCTGGCTTTAAATGAGACTAAATATCAGCATCACAATAACAATGTAAAGTATTGATCTGGCTCTAAATGAGACTAAATATCAGCATCACAATAACAATGTAAAGTATTGATCTGGCTTTAAATGAGACTAAATATCAGCATCACAATAACAATGTAAAGTATTGATCTGGCTTTAAATGAGACTAAATATCAGCATCACAATAACAATGTAAAGTATTAATCTGGCTTTAAATGAGACTAAATATCAGCATCACAATAACAATGTAAAGTATTGATCTGGCTCTAAATGAGACTAAATATCAGCATCACAATAACAATGTAAAGTATTGATCTGGATTTAAATGAGACTAAATATCAGCATCACAATAACAATGTAAAGTATTGATCTGGCTTTAAATGAGACTAAATATCAGCATCACAATAACAATGTAAAGTATTGATCTGGATCTAAATGAGACTAAATATCAGCATCACAATAACAATGTAAAGTATTGATCTGGCTCTAAATGAGACTAAATATCAGCATCACAATAACAGTGTAAAGTATTAATCTGGCTTTAAATGAGACTAAATATCAGCATCACAATAACAATGTAAAGTATTGATCTGGCTTTAAATGAGACTAAATATCAGCATCACAATAACAATGTAAAGTATTGATCTGGCTCTAAATGAGACTAAATATCAGCATCACAATAACAATGTAAAGTATTGATCTGGCTTTAAATGAGACTAAATATCAGCATCACAATAACAATGTAAAGTATTGATCTGGCTTTAAATGAGACTAAATATCAGCATCACAATAACAATGTAAAGTATTAATCTGGCTTTAAATGAGACTAAATATCAGCATCACAATAACAATGTAAAGTATTGATCTGGCTCTAAATGAGACTAAATATCAGCATCACAATAACAATGTAAAGTATTGATCTGGATTTAAATGAGACTAAATATCAGCATCACAATAACAATGTAAAGTATTGATCTGGCTTTAAATGAGACTAAATATCAGCATCACAATAACAATGTAAAGTATTGATCTGGATCTAAATGAGACTAAATATCAGCATCACAATAACAATGTAAAGTATTGATCTGGCTTTAAAGGAGACTAAATATCAGCATCACAATAACAATGTAAAGTATTGATCTGGCTTTAAATGAGACTAAATATCAGCATCACAATAACAATGTAAAGTATTGATCTGGATCTAAATGAGACTAAATATCAGCATCACAATAACAATGTAAAGTATTGATCTGGCTCTAAATGAGACTAAATATCAGCATCACAATAACAGTGTAAAGTATTAATCTGGCTTTAAATGAGACTAAATATCAGCATCACAATAACAATGTAAAGTATTGATCTGGCTCTAAATGAGACTAAATATCAGCATCACAATAACAATGTAAAGTATTGATCTGGCTTTAAATGAGACTAAATATCAGCATCACAATAACAATGTAAAGTATTGATCTGGCTTTAAATGAGACTAAATATCAGCATCACAATAACAATGTAAAGTATTAATCTGGCTTTAAATGAGACTAAATATCAGCATCACAATAACAATGTAAAGTATTGATCTGGCTCTAAATGAGACTAAATATCAGCATCACAATAACAATGTAAAGTATTGATCTGGATTTAAATGAGACTAAATATCAGCATCACAATAACAATGTAAAGTATTGATCTGGCTTTAAATGAGACTAAATATCAGCATCACAATAACAATGTAAAGTATTGATCTGGATCTAAATGAGACTAAATATCAGCATCACAATAACAATGTAAAGTATTGATCTGGCTTTAAAGGAGACTAAATATCAGCATCACAATAACAATGTAAAGTATTGATCTGGCTTTAAATGAGACTAAATATCAGCATCACAATAACAATGTAAAGTATTGATCTGGCTTTAAATGAGACTAAATATCAGCATCACAATAACAGTGTAAAGTATTGATCTGGCTTTAAAGGAGACTAAATATCAGCATCACAATAACAGTGTAAAGTATTGATCTGGCTTTAAAGGAGACTAAATATCAGCATCACAATAACAATGTAAAGTATTGATCTGGCTTTAAATGAGACTAAATATCAGCATCACAATAACAAAGTAAAGTATTAATCTGGCTTTAAATGAGACTAAATATCAGCATCACAATAACAATGTAAAGTATTGATCTGGCTTTAAATGAGACTAAATATCAGCATCACAATAACAGTGTAAAGTATTGATCTGACTCTAAGTGAGACTAAATATCAGCATCACAATAACAATGTAAAGTATTGATCTGGATCTAAATGAGACTAAATATCAGCATCACAATAACAATGTAAAGTATTGATCTGGATCTAAATGAGACTAAATATCAGCATCACAATAACAATGTAAAGTATTGATCTGGCTTTAAATGAGACTAAATATCAGCATCACAATAACAATGTAAAGTATTGAACTGGCTGTAAATGAGACTAAATATCAGCATCACAATAACAATGTAAAGTATTGATCTGGCTTTAAATGAGACTAAATATCAGCATCACAATAACAATGTAAAGTATTGATCTGGCTTTAAATGAGACTAGGGATGTCCCGATCCGATATTTGGATCGGATCGGCTGCCGATATTTGCCAAAAATAGCGTATCGGCAAGGCATGGGAAAATGCCGATCCAGATCCAGTTAAAAAAAAAAACTCCGGTCCGTGTTTTCCAACGCACCGATTTAAATAATACATTCCACTTTTCTTCTGCTCCGTAATTTCCGTTCCGCATTTTCCAGCACACCTTCAACACATCCACAGGTCTGTGGAGTCTCACGCCGTTGCTTTTAGCTGCTGGCATTACACGACAGTCTCTTCTCACTCTTTCCTGTGTCTCCCTCTCACAGACAGCAAGCGCACCTTCTTACACACGTCACATACTGTCACGTCATACGTCACACACGTATACGTCCTCCCCGAGCAGAGAGGTAGCAGCCATGGCTAACGTTTGCTGTGATGCTAGCGCAGCCGTGCGAGCAACGCTCCCTCTAAGGTGCGCGCCTGTGCAATTGCGCACTGTTTAAGCGTCCTCTGCGCATAGCAAATCCATGCCACGCACAAAATCTAATGAAAAAATAAGCGCATAACAATTTTCAACACACGGACACGACAGAGAAAACAGTTTTCGTCATCATTGTTCAAATATTGTGACGTCTGTCGAGACGCTTATCTCCATTCGGTGCCACACGTCCACACCATCAAAATGCTGAGGCAAAAATTTCCACATCAACACCGTATGAAAACATTAGTGATTTTTTTTAGTTGTGATTTCCTTCTCTGCATGAAAGTTTAAAAGTAGCATATATTAATGCAGTATGAAGAAGAATGTTTTAATGTAGACATGCAAGCCTTGAAAGAAAATGTTGAAAATCAAGACTACATTTCCTGCAAATGGGTGCATTTCTACCTTATATTTTAACTTTAGATTTATTCTCATATCAAACTCTTTTGGCTGTCTTTTTGACACTTACATCCACACCCTGGATTATAAATAATGTAAATAATTCAATGTGATTATCTTGTATTATGATGATAGTATATATCTGATAGTATATATCTGTATCATGAATCAATTTAAGTGGACCCCGACTTAAACAAGTGTAAAAACTTATTGGGGTGTTACCATTTAGTGGTCAATTGTACGGAATATGTACTTCACTGTGCAACCTACTAATAAAAGTGTCAATCAATCAATCAAAACACATAGAATCATCATACTGCTGTGATTATATGCATCAAGTGTTCATTCAAGGCTAAGGCAAAAATATCGAGATATATATCGTGTATCGCAATATGGCCTTAAAATATGGCAATATTAAAAAAAGGCCATATCGCCCAGCCCTAGTTCAATGATGCCATTTCTGTTTGTCATGTATAATTTTGTCTATTTTGTGTTTATCCTTGAATAAACAGGTCACTTTCTTGTTACCAACCATTGTGTATTATTCAAACTCCCCTAATTCAGCTGGCTAGTTGTTATCAAGAGTACTAAAACCCTTTTCAACATGATTCTGACAACTAAGTAGGCTAAATAACTTTAAACTTTAATACATGCTCGGATAGGCCAGTATCGGTCAGTATCGGTATCGGTCAGTATCGGTATCGGACCGGAAATGCAAAAACCTGGATCGGGACATCCCTAATGTATATATATATAAATATGTGTATATATATGTGTATATATATATATATATATATATATATATATATATATTTATATTTATTTATTTTACTTAGATATATGCATGCATATTTTATTTAGATATATGCAAGTGTATTATACTTAAAAATAAAAATGTGTAATTTATTTAGATATATAAATGTGTATTTTACTTAGATATATAAATGTGTTTTTTACTTAGATATATGCATGTGTATTATACTTAGATATATACATGTCTATTATACTTAGACATTTGAATGTGTATTATACTTAGATATATAAGTGTGTATTTTACTTTTATATATCTACGCAAAATACACATTTATATATCAAAGTAAAATTCACATTTATATATCTACGCAAAATACACATTTATATATCTGTGTATTTTGCTTAGATTTATGCATGTGTATTATACTTAGATATATACATGTGTATTTTACTTAGATATATAAGTGTGTCCTGTTTTAGATATATGATGTATATTATACTTAGATATATACATGTGTATTATACTTAGATATATACATGTGTATTTTACTTAGATATATAAGTGTGTCCTGTTTTAGATATATGATGTATATTATACTTAGATATATACATGTGTATTTTACTTAGATATATACATGTGTATTATACTTATATATATTTATGTGTATTATACTTAGATATATGCATGTGTATTTTACTTAGACATGTGTATTATACTTAGATACTGTATATAGATGTGTATTTTACTTAGATATAGAAGTGTGTATTTTACTTAGATATAGAAGTGTGTATTTTACTTAGATATATACATGTGTATTATACTTTGATATATACATGTGTATTATACTTAGATATATGCATGTGTATTATACTTAGATATATACATGTGTATTTTACTTATATATATAGAAGTGTGTATTTTACTTAGATATATACATGTGTATTATACTTAGATATATAAATATGTATTATACTTAGATATATGCATGTGTATTTTACTTAGACATGTGTATTATACTTAGATACTGTATATAGATGTGTATTTTACTTAGATATAGAAGTGTGTATTTTACTTAGATATATAAGTGTGTATTTTACTTAGATATATACATGTGTATTATACTTAGATATATACATGTGTATTTTACTTCGATATATACATGTGTATTATACTTAGATATATGCATGTGTGTTATACTTAGATATATACATGTGTATTATACTTAGATATATGCATGTGTATTTTACTTATATATATAGAAGTGTGTATTTTACTTAGATATATACATGTGTATTATACTTAGATATATGCATGTGTATTTTACTTAGATATATACATGTGTATTTTACTTAGACATGTGTATTATACTTAGATACTGTATATAGATGTGTATTTTACTTAGATATAGAAGTGTGTATTTTACTTAGATATATAAGTGTGTATTTTACTTAGATATATACATGTGTATTATACTTAGATATATACATGTGTATTTTACTTCGATATATACATGTGTATTTTACTTAGATATATACATGTGTATTATATTTAGATATATGCATGTGTATTTTACTTAGATATATACATGTGTATTATACTTAGATATACACATGTGTATTTTACTTAGACATGTGTATTATACTTAGATTTTGTATATAGATGTGTATTTTACTTAGATATAGAAGTGTGTATTTTACTTAGATTTATGCATGTGTATTTTACTTAGATATATGCATGTGTATTTTACTTAGATATATGCATGTGTATTACACTTAGAGATACATAAATGTGCATTACACTTAGAGATATATAAAGGTGTATTTTACTTAGAGATATCCATCCATCCATCCATCTATTTCCTACCGCTTGTCCCTTTTAAGTGTGTATTATACTTAGATATATGCGAGTACACAGCGAGTAGACAGAAAGTGTCCACTGTCAATCATGTCATCACGCAGCGAGGCCATCAATTAGTGCTCCATATAACGATGAAGCCCCCGCCCCATGGTAATTAACTCAAGCAGTGAACCAGAAGACGCAGATGAGGGACAAGAAGGAAGTCATCACCACAGGGGGTGTGGGGGGGGTGTTCCAGGCTTCCTGTACCTGCTCCACATGTCTTCTCCTCAGATCCAATCACGACACTCTCAATTATTCAGGATGCTCATCACATGTAATCTGATTACTCACTTGAGTGTCAATCATTAAGGAGCACACATTTCCATATTCCTCCCTCTATGAGGAGCCACAACATGGTGGTCTCACCTGGACACACAACATGGTGGTCTCACCTGGACACACAACATGGTGGTCTCACCTGGACACACAACATGGTGGTCTCACCTGGACACACAACATGGTGGTCTCACCTGGACACAACATGATGGTCTCACCTGGACACACAACATGGTGGTCTCACCTGGACACACAACATGGTGGTCTCACCTGGACACACAACATGGTGGTCTCACCTGGACACAACATGGTGGTCTCACCTGGACACAACATGGTGGTCTCACCTGGACACACAACATGATGGTCTTACCTGGACACACAACATGGTGGTCTCACCTGGACACAACATGGTGGTCTCACCTGGACACACTCCTCTGATAATGAAACAACATGGTGGTCTCACCTGGACACACAACATGGTGGTCTCACCTGGACACACAACATGGTGGTCTCACCTGGACACACAACATGGTGGTCTCACCTGGACACAACATGGTGGTCTCACCTGGACACACTCCTCTGATAATGAAACAACATGGTGGTCTCACCTGGACACAACAAATCAGGACACACCTGTCCCTGTGTGCCAATCAGGACAAACCTGTCCCTGTTTGCCAATCAGGAAATACCGGTCTCTGTGTGCCAATCAGGACATACCTGTCCCTGTTTTCCAATCAGGACAAACCTGTACCTGTTTGCCAATCAGGACATACCTGCCCCTGTGTGCCAACCAGGACATACCTGTCCCTGTGTGTCAATCAGGACAATCCTGTACCTGTGTGCCAATCAGGAAATACCAGTCTCTGTGTGCCAATCAGGACAAACCTGTCCCTGTTTGCCAATCAGGACAAACCTGTACCTGTTTGCCAATCAGGAAAAACCTGTCCCTGTTTGCCAATCAGGACATACCTGTCCCTTTTTTCCAATCAGGACAAACTTGTACCTGTTTGCCAATCAGGACACACCTGTCCCTGTGTGCCAATCAGGAAACACCTGTCCCTCCAAAGACATGCACCTGGGGATAGGCTCCTCCCACCTCCAAAGACATGCACCTGGGGATAGGCTCCTCCCACCTCCAAAGACATGCACCTGAGGATAGGCTCCTCCCACCTCCAAAGACATGCACCTGGGGATAGGCTCCGCCCACCTCCAAAGACATGCACCTGGGGATTGGCTCCTCCCACCTCCAAAGACATGCACCTGGGGATTGGCTCCTCCCACCTCCAAAGACATGCACCTGGGGATTGGCTCCTCCCACCTCCAAAGACATGCACCTGGGGATAGGCTCCTCCCACCTCCAAAGACATGCACCTGGGGATTGGCTCCTCCCACCTCCAAAGACATGCACTTGGGGATAGGCTCCTCCCACCTCCAAAGACATGCACCTGGGTATAGGCTCCTCCCACCTCCAAAGACATGCACCTGGGGATTGGCTCCTCCCACCTCCAAAGACATGCACCTGGGGATAGGCTCCTCCCACCTCCAAAGACATGCACCTGGGTATAGGCTCCTCCCACCTCCAAAGACATGCACCTGGGGATAGGTTGATTGGCAACACAAAATTGGCCATAGTGTGTGAACGTTGTCTGTCTATCTGTGTTGGCCCTGTGATGAGGTGGCGACTTGTCCAGGGTGTACCCCGCCTTCCGCCCGAATGCAGCTGAGATAGGCTCCAGCGCCCCCCCGCGATACCCAAAACGGACAAGCGGTAGAAAATGGATGGATGGATGTTATTATGTATTGTTTACATTGAACTAACAGAGCAAAAATCCTTGTTTGTTAAACATAGCCGGCTAATAAATCTGATTCTGATTAATATCTGGATCTATAAAGTATATACTAAACTAGTATAAAAATGAGGACCTATTAAAAATGTTAATAACACTCCGGACAGACCAACCTCCGAAGACAAAGCTACGAACAATGGGAGACCGGGCTTTGAACGCTCTCCCTGACCACCTGAGGGTACCACAGACTGTGGATGCTTTTAAAAAAAAAAAAAGGCTTAAAAACCCTTCATTTTAAGAAAGCCTTTTTTTTTTTTTTAGATATATGCATACTAGTTTTAGCTATTTGGCTGTTCTAGTTTTTTTATTATCTTTATTTTTTTTATACACTGTAGCACTTTGAGGTTGTTTACTCAATGTAAAGTGCTTTTTACAAATAAAATCTATTATTTTTATTATTATTAAAATTATTATTATTATAAATGAATACAAATATATTTTTATTAAATTAAATAAAAATAAAAATGAATCCAGTGTCAGTGTTTGCTACAAAAGAGGCTGACGAATGGAAGAACATTTAGCAGAATTTAAAGACCATGCGAGGTAACTTCAGGCTTCTCTTCCCTTTTTAGAGAGGTGAAAACACTCCTTGTGTTTGCTGCTCGCCGACCATTAAATGTTCTTTGACGAGACAAAGCAATCCGCTGAGGCCAAACTTCCCGCCGAGTCCAAATGCGTTTTAGCGGCCGCGAGCGCTGCCAGCCGCCTTTAAGAAGCAAGCTGCGAGGCTTTGAGAGGAGCAGAAGAAAGGTGCTGCACATTCACTCACTCACAAACTTTTAAGACTCCAGCACAAGACTCTGTGCTCCTTGGAAAAAATGCCAGCCGTTTCCACGCCGATTAGCGTGCCATTTTTTTTTCCAGCTCGTTATGCAGCAGCCGTACGCCAAAAAGTCATTTCACTTGTCAAATGTTTACTAGTTAGCATGCTAACGTTAGCGTGCACATTTTTTTTTTTTAGCTAACTTTACAGCCGTACACCTCAGAGTCGCTGTTAGCGCGCTAATGCACATTAGCATTCTAATGTTTTTCAGCTAATTTCGCAGCAGTACACCTCAAAGTTAGTCATTTTGATAGTAGGCTAATATAGACACTTATATCATGTGTTGCCTTCATTATAACACTTATATAAGACTTTTAAAGTAATTTTAATAGTAGGCTAATATAGCTAATATAGACACTTACATCATGTGTTGCCGTCATTATAACACATATATACGACTTTTAAAGTCATTTTAATAGTAGGCTAATATAGCTAATACAAACACATCATGTGTTGCCTTCATTATAACACTTATATAAGACTTTTAAAGTCATTTTGATAGTAGGCTAATATAGCTAATATAGACACTTACATCATGTGTTGTCTTCATTATAACACTTATATACGACTTTTAAAGTCATTTTGATAGTAGGCTAATATAGACACTTTCATCATGTGTTGTCTTCATTATAACACTTATATAACACTTTTAAAGTCATTTTGATAGTAGGCTAACATAACTAATATAGACACTTACATCACGTGTTGTCTTCATTATAACACTTATATAAGACTTTTACAGTCATTTTGATAGTAGGCTAATATAGACACTTACATCATGTGTTGCCTTCATTATAACACTTATATAAGACTTTTAAAGTCATTTTAATAGTAGGCTAATATAGCTAATACAGACACTTACATCATGTGTTTGTTGCCGTCATTATAACACTTATATACGACTTTTAAAGTCATTTTAATAGTAGGCTAATATAGCTAATACAAACACATCATGTTTCGCCTTCATTATAACACTTATATAAGACTTTCAAAGTCATTTTGATAGTATGCTAATATAGCAAATATAGACACTTACATCATGTGTTGTCTTCATTATAACACTTACATAGGACTTTTAAAGTCATTTTGATAGGAGGCTAATATAGACACTTACATCATGTGTTGCCTTCATTATAACACTTATATACGACTTTTAAAGTCATTTTGATAGTAGGCTAATATAGCAAATATAGACACTTACATCATGTGTTGTCTTCATTATAACACTTACATAGGACTTTTAAAGTCATTTTGATAGGAGGCTAATATAGACACTTACATCATGTGTTGCCTTCATTATAACACTTATATACGACTTTTAAAGTCATTTTAATAGTAGGCTAATATAGCTAATACAAACACATCATGTTTCGCCTTCATTATAACACTTATATAAGACTTTCAAAGTCATTTTGATAGTATGCTAATATAGCAAATATAGACACTTACATCATGTGTTGTCTTCATTATAACACTTACATAGGACTTTTAAAGTCATTTTGATAGGAGGCTAATATAGACACTTACATCATGTGTTGCCTTCATTATAACACTTATATACGACTTTTAAAGTCATTTTGATAGTAGGCTAATATAGCAAATATAGACACTTACATCATGTGTTGTCTTCATTATAACACTTACATAGGACTTTTAAAGTCATTTTGATAGGAGGCTAATATAGACACTTACATCATGTGTTGCCTTCATTATAACACTTATATACGACTTTTAAAGTCATTTTGATAGTAGGCTAATATAACTAATATAGACACTTACATCATGTGTTGCCTTCATTATAACACTTATATACGACTTTTAAAGTCATTTTGATAGTAGGCTAATATAACTAATATAGACACTTACATCATGTGTTGCCGTCATTATAACACTTATATACGACTTTTAAAGTCATTTTGATAGTAGGCTAATATAATTAATATAGACACTTTCATCATGTGTTGCCTTCATTATAACACTTATACGACTTTTAAAGTAATTTTAATAGTAGGCTAATATAGCTAATATAGACACTTACATCATGTGTTGCCGTCATTATAACACTTATATGCAACTTTTAAAGTCATTTTAATAGTAGGCTAATATAGCTAATATAGACACTTACATCATGTGTTGTCTTCATTATAACACTTATATAAGACTTTTAAAGTCATTTTGATAGTAGGCTAATATAGACACATCATGTGTTGTCTTCATTATAACACTTATATAAGACTTTTAAAGTCATTTTGATAGTAGGCTAATATAGCTAATATAGACACTTACATCATGTGTTGCCGTCATTATAACACTTATATACGACTTTTAAAGTCATTTTAATAGTAGGCTAATATAGACACTTACATCACGTGTTGTCTTCATTATAACACTTATATAAGACTTTTAAAGTCATTTTGATAGTAGGCTAATATAGACACTTACATCATGTGTTGCCTTCATTATAACACTTATATACGACTTTTAAAGTCATTTTAATAGTAGGCTAATATAGCTAATATAGACACTTACATCATGTGTTTGTTGCCGTCATTATAACACTTATATACGACTTTTAAATTCATTTTAATAGTAGGCTAATATAGCTAATACAAACACATCATGTGTTGCCTTCATTATAACACTTATATACAACTTTTAAAGTCATTTTAATAGTAGGCTAATATAGCTAATATAGACACTTACATCTTGTGTTGCCTTCATTATAACGCTTATATAAGACTTTTAATGTCATTTTGATAGTAGACTAATATAGCTAATATAGACACTTATATCATGTGTTGCCTTCATTATAACACTTATATAAGACGTTTAAAGTCATTTTGATAGTAGGCTAGTATAGACACTTCACATCATGTGTAGTCTTCATTATAACACTTATATAAGACTTTTAAAGTCATTTTGATAGTAGGCTAGTATAGACACTTACATCATGTGTTGCCTTCATTATAACACTTATACAAGAATTTTTAAATCATTTTGATAGTAGACTAATATAGACACTTACATCATGTGTTGCCGTCATTATAACACTTATATAAGACTTTTAAAGTAATTTTGATAGTAGGCTAATATAGCTAATATAGACACTTACATCATGTGTTGTCTTCATAATAACACTTATATAAGACTTTTAAAGTCATTTTGATAGTAGGCTAATATAGACACTTACATCATGTGTTGCCTTCATTATAACACTTATATACGACTTTTAAAGTCATTTTAGATCGATGAATATACCTAAACCTCAAGTATACGCTGGGTATGGATCCAAGATTGTATTTGATGATTCTAGAACAAAAGGAAACAGTAAATCTAAGAACGGCAGACTTTATATGACGTTTAAATTCCAATTTGTTGGCGTGAGACGGTGAGCAAGAAGTGTGGGGTCTGAATGCTGAGAGGCGGCAGGTCAACTACGGGGTGCGGGCTGGCAGTTCCAAAGTGCTCCGGCGAGCGTCGGAGGGAAGAAAAGGTGTGCGGACAAAAACGTGGGCGTGTTGTTTTCACCTGGGTTATTATCCACCTGACCCCACGGAGGGAAGACATTAAAGCGTTTTATCCAAAGTGCAGCTGAATGCTGCTAATTGCCGCGTGCTAACTGGACCCCCGCTGCCCGCCCTGACCCCAGCACCACTCAGCTCCAATCACTGCAATTATTCCTCATTCAGTCTGCGCTCAGTGCCACAACATTCTTGATCCCTCCGACACCCCAAACACTCCTTTTGTTTGCACTTTACCTGCCTCTACACCAACGTGCTGCGTGGGCTCTTTTTTCTTCACAACTTCATTTATCGGGACTCGGGTTGTTCCCATACTGATGTTTTGGTGTATTTCGATACTTTTTCGATACTTTTCTAAATAAAGGGGATCACAAAAGATGGCATTATTGGCTTTATTGTAACAAAAAATGTTAGTGTACATGAAACATATGTTTATTATTGTCATTTAGTCCTTAAATAAAATAGTGAACATACTAGACAACTTGTCTTTTAGTAGTAAGTAAACAAACAAAGACTCCTAAACATAAACACATGTTTATTATTGCAATTTAGTCATATTAAACATATGTTTATTATTGTAATTTAGTCATATTAAACATATTAAACATATGTTTATTATTGTAATTTAGTCATATTAAACATATTAAACATATGTTTATTATTGCAATTTAGTCCTTAAATAAAATAGTGAACATACTAGACAACTTGTCTTTTAGTAGTAAGTAAACAAACAAAGACTCCTAAACATAAACATATGTTTATTATTGCAATTTAGTCATATTAAACATATGTTAATTATTGCAATTTAGTCATATTAAACATATTAAATATATGTTTACTATAGCGATTTAGTCATATTAAACATGTTAAACATATGTTTATTATTGTAATTTAGTCCTTAAATAAAATAGTGAACATACTAGACAACTTGTCTTTTAGTAGTAAGTAAACAAAGACTCCTAAACATAACATGTGTTTATTATTGCAATTTAGTCATATTAAACATATTAAACATGTTTATTATTGCAATTTAGTCATATTAAACATATGAAACATATGTGTATTATTGCAATTTAGTCATATTAAACATATGTTTATTATTGCAATTTAGTCATATTAAACATATGAAACATATGTTTATTATTGCAATTTAGTCACATTAAACATATTAAACATGTTTATTATTGCAATTTAGTCACATTAAACATATTAAACATATGTGTATTATTGCAATTTAGTCATATTAAACATATTAAACATATGTTTATTATTGCAATTTAGTCATATTAAACATATTAAACATATGTTTATTATTGCAACTTAGTCCTTAAATAAAATAGTGAACATACTAGACAACTTGTCTTTTAGTAGTAAGTAAACAAACAAAGACTCCTAAACATAAACATATGTTTATTATTGCAATTTAGTCATATTAAACATATTAAACATATGTTTATTATTGCAATTTAGTCATATTAAACATATTACACATATGTTTATTATTGTAATTTAGTCATATTAAACATATTAAACATATGTTTATTATTGTAATTTAGTCATATTAAACATATGTTTATTATTGTAATTTAGTCCTTAAATAAAATAGTGAACATACTAGACAACTTGTCTTTTAGTAGTAAGTAAACAAACAAAGACTCCTAAACATAAACATATGTGTATTATTGCAATTTAGTCATATTAAACATATTAAACATGTTTATTATTGCAATTTAGTCATATTAAACATATTAAACATATGTTTATTATTGTAATTTAGTCATATTAAACATATGTTTATTATTGTAATTTAGTCCTTAAATAAAATAGTGAACATACTAGACAACTTGTCCTTTAGTAGTAAGTAAACAAACAAAGACTCCGAAACATAAACATATGTTTATTATTGCAATTTAGTCATATTAAACATATGTTTATTATTGCAATTTAGTCATATTAAACATATTAAACATATGTTTATTATTGCAATTTAGTCATATTAAAAATATTAAACATATGTTTATTATTGCAATTTAGTCATATTAAACATATGTTTATTATTGCAATTTAGTCATATTAAACATATTAAACATATGTTTATTATTGCAATTTAGTTATATTAAACATATTAAATATATGTTTATTATTGTAATTTAGTCATATTAAACATATTAAACATATGTTTATTATTGTAATTTAGTCCTTAAATAAAATAGTGAACATACTAGACAACTTGTCTTTTAGTAGTAAGTAAACAAACAAAGACTCCTAAACATAAACATATGTTTATTATTGCAATTTAGTCATATTAAACATATGTTAATTATTGCAATTTAGTTATATTAAACATATTAAATATATGTTTACTATTGCGATTTAGTCATATTAAACATATTAAACATATGTTTATTATTGTAATTTAGTCCTTAAATAAAATAGTGAACATACTAGACAACTTGTCTTTTAGTAGTAAGTAAACAAACAAAGACTCCTAAACATAAACATATGTGTATTATTGCAATTTAGTCATATTAAACATATTAAACATGTTTATTATTGCAATTTAGTCATATTAAACATATTAAACATATGTTTATTATTGTAATTTAGTCATATTAAACATATGTTTATTATTGTAATTTAGTCCTTAAATAAAATAGTGAACATACTAGACAACTTGTCTTTTAGTAGTAAGTAAACAAACAAAGACTCCTAAACATAAACATATGTTTATTATTGCAATTTAGTCATATTAAACATATTACACATATGTTTATTATTGCAATTTAGTCATATTAAACATATTACACATATGTTTATTATTGTAATTTAGTCATATTAAACATATTAAACATATGTTTATTATTGTAATTTAGTCCTTAAATAAAATAGTGAACATACTAGACAACTTGTCTTTTAGTAGTAAGTAAACAAACAAAGACTCCTAAACATAAACATATGTGTATTATTGCAATTTAGTCATATTAAACATATTAAACATGTTTATTATTGCAATTTAGTCATATTAAACATATTAAACATATGTTTATTATTGTAATTTAGTCATATTAAACATATGTTTATTATTGCAATTTAGTCCTTAAATAAAATAGTGAACATACTAGACAACTTGTCCTTTAGTAGTAAGTAAACAAACAAAGACTCCTAAACATAAACATATGTTTATTATTGCAATTTAGTCATATTAAACATATGTTTATTATTGCAATTTAGTCATATTAAACATATTAAACATATGTTTATTATTGCAATTTAGTCATATTAAAAATATTAAACATATGTTTATTATTGAAATTTAGTCATATTAAACATATGTTTATTATTGCAATTTAGTCATTTTAAACATATTAAACATATGTTTATTATTGTAATTTAGTCCTTAAATAAAATAGTGAACATACTAGACAACTTGTCTTTTAGTAGTAAGTAAACAAACAAAGACTCCTAAACATAAACATATGTGTATTATTGCAATTTAGTCATATTAAACATATTAAACATGTTTATTATTGCAATTTAGTCATATTAAACATATTAAACATATGTTTATTATTGTAATTTAGTCATATTAAACATATGTTTATTATTGTAATTTAGTCCTTAAATAAAATAGTGAACATACTAGACAACTTGTCCTTTAGTAGTAAGTAAACAAACACAGACTCCTAAACATAAACATATGTTTATTATTGCAATTTAGTCATATTAAACATATTACACATATGTTTATTATTGCAATTTAGTCATATTAAACATATTACACATATGTTTATTATTGTAATTTAGTCATATTAAACATATTAAACATATGTTTATTATTGTAATTTAGTCCTTAAATAAAATAGTGAACATACTAGACAACTTGTCTTTTAGTAGTAAGTAAACAAACAAAGACTCCTAAACATAAACATATGTTTATTATTGCAATTTAGTCATATTAAACATATTACACATATGTTTATTATTGCAATTTAGTCATATTAAACATATTACACATATGTTTATTATTGTAATTTAGTCATATTAAACATATTAAACATATGTTTATTATTGTAATTTAGTCCTTAAATAAAATAGTGAACATACTAGACAACTTGTCTTTTAGTAGTAAGTAAACAAACAAAGACTCCTAAACATAAACATATGTGTATTATTGCAATTTAGTCATATTAAACATATTAAACATGTTTATTATTGCAATTTAGTCATATTAAACATATTAAACATATGTTTATTATTGTAATTTAGTCATATTAAACATATGTTTATTATTGCAATTTAGTCCTTAAATAAAATAGTGAACATACTAGACAACTTGTCCTTTAGTAGTAAGTAAACAAACAAAGACTCCTAAACATAAACATATGTTTATTATTGCAATTTAGTCATATTAAACATATGTTTATTATTGCAATTTAGTCATATTAAACATATTAAACATATGTTTATTATTGCAATTTAGTCATATTAAAAATATTAAACATATGTTTATTATTGAAATTTAGTCATATTAAACATATGTTTATTATTGCAATTTAGTCATTTTAAACATATTAAACATGTGTTTATTATTGTAATTTAGTCCTTAAATAAAATAGTGAACATACTAGACAACTTGTCTTTTAGTAGTAAGTAAACAAACAAAGACTCCTAAACATAAACATATGTTTATTATTGCAATTTAGTCGTATTAAACATATTAAACATATGTTTATTATTGCAATTTGGTCATATTAAACATATGTTTATTATTGTAATTTAGTCCTTAAATAAAATAGTGAACATACTAGACAACTTGTCTTTTAGTAGTAAGTAAACAAACAAAGACTCCTAAACATAAACATGTGTTTATTATTGCAGTTTAATCATATTAAACATATTAAACATATGTTTATTATTGTAATTTAGTCCTTAAATAAAATAGTGTACATACTAGACAACTTGTCTTTTAGTAGTAAGTAAACAAACAAAGACTCCTAATTAGTCTAGATAGTCTGAACTACTGTTGTCCCGATACCAATATTTTAGTACCGGTACTAAAATGTATTTCGATACTTAGTGTACATGAAACATATTTTATTATTGTAATTTAGTCCTTAAATAAAATAGTGAACACACTAGACAACTTGTCTTTTAGTAGTAAGTAAACAAACAAAGACTCCTAAACATAAACATATGTTTATTATTGCAATTTAGTCATATTAAACATATTAAACATATGTTTATTATTGCAATTTAGTCATATTAAACATACTAAACATATGTTTATTATTGCAATTTAGTCATATTAAACATATGTTTATTATTGCAATTTAGTCATACTAAACATATGTTTATTATTGCAATTTAGTCATATTAAACATATTAAACATATGTTTATTATTGTAATTTAGTGCTTAAATAAAATAGTGAACACACTAGACAACTTGTCTTTTAGTAGTAAGTAAACAAACAAAGACTCCTAAACATAAACATATGTTTATTATTGCAATTTAGTCATATTAAACATTTTAAACATATGTTTATTATTGCAATTTAGTCCTTAATTAAAATAGTGAACATACTAGACAACTTGTCTTTTAGTAGTAAGTAAACAAACAAAGACTCCTAAACATAAACATATGTTTATTATTGCAATTTAGTCATATTAAACATATGTTTATTATTGCAATTTAGTCATATTAAACATATTAAACATATGTTTATTCTTGTAATTTAGTCCTTGAATAAAATAGTGAACATACTAGACAACTTGTCCTTTAGTAGTAAGTAAACAAACAAAGACTCCTAAACATAAACATATGTTTATTATTGCAATTTAGTCATATTAAACATATGTTTATTATTGCAATTTAGTCATATTAAACATATTAATCATATGTTTATTATTGTAATTTAGTCCTTAAATAAAATAGTGAACATACTAGACAACTTGTCTTTTAGTAGTAAGTAAACAAACAAAGACTCCTAAACATAAACATATGTTTATTATTGCAATTTAGTCATATTAAACATATTAAACATATGTTTATTGTTGTAATTTAGTCCTTAAATAAAATAGTGAACATACTAGACAACTTGTCTTTTAGTAGTAAGTAAACAAACAAAGACTCCTAAACATAAACATATGTTTATTATTGCAATTTAGTCATATTAAACATATTAAACATATGTTTATTATTGCTATTTAGTCATATTAAACATGTTTATTATTGCAATTTAGTCATACTAAACATATTAAACATATGTTTATTATTGTAATTTAGTGCTTAAATAAAATAGTGAACACACTAGACAACTTGTCTTTTAGTAGTAAGTAAACAAACAAAGACTCCTAAACATAAACATATGTTTATTATTGCAATTTAGTCATATTAAACATATTACACATATGTTTATTATTGCAATTTAGTCATATTAAACATTATACACATATGTTTATTATTGCAATTTAGTCATATTAAACATATGAAACATATGTTTATTGTTGTAATTTAGTGCTTAAATAAAATAGTGAACATACTAGACAATTTGTCTTTTAGTAGTAAGTAAACAAACAAAGACTCCTAAACATAAACATATGTTTATTATTGCAATTTAGTCATATTAAACATATTAAACATATGTTTATTATTGCAATTTACTCATATTAAACATGTTTATTGTTGCAATTTAGTCATATTAAACATATTAAACATATGTTTATTATTGTAATTTAGTCCTTAAATAAAATAGTGAACATACTAGACAACTTGTCTTTTAGTAGTAAGTAAACAAACAAAGACTCCTAAACATAAACATATGTTTATTATTGCAATTTAGTCATATTAAACATATTAAACATATGTTTATTATTCTAATTTAGTCCTTCAATAAAATAGTGAACATACTAGACAACTTGTCTTTTAGTAGTAAGTAAACAAACAAAGACTCCTAAACATAAACATATGTTTATTATTGCAATTTAGTCATATTAAACATATTAAACATATGTTTATTATTGCAATTTAGTCCTTAATTAAAATAGTGAACATACTAGACAACTTGTCTTTTAGTAGTAAGTAAACAAACAAAGACTCCTAAACATAAACATATGTTTATTATTGCAATTTACTCATATTAAACATATGTTTATTATTGCAATTTAGTCATATTAAACATATTAAACATATGTTTATTATTGCAATTTAGTCCTTAAATAAAATAGTGAACATACTAGACAACTTGTCTTTTAGTAGTAAGTAAACAAACAAAGACTCCTAATTAGTCTGCTGACGTATGCAGTAACATATTGTGTCATTTGTCTACCTATTGTTTTGTCTACATTATGAGGGACAAACTGTAAAAAATGATTATTAATCCACTTGTCCATTTACTGTTAATATCTGCTTATTTTCTCTTTTAACATGTTCTATCTACACTTCTGTTAAAATGTAATAATCACTTATTCTTCTCTTCTTTGATACTTCACATTAGTGTTGGATGATACCACACATTTAGGTATCGATCCGATACCAAGTAGTTACAGGATCATACATTGGTCGTATTCAAAGTCCTCATGTGTCCAGGGACGTATTTACTGACATTATAAACATAACATACATTTAAAAAAAAAAAGGAAAACAGATTTTGTGACGATAAAAAACATTGATGTAATCATAGTAGTATCGACTAGATACACTCTTGTACTTGGTATCATTACAGTGGATGTCAGGTGTAGATCCACCCATGGCGTTTATTTACATTGTGACAACGGTGAGCTATACTGTACTTAAATGTAGAATATATGTATAATTTATTTGTTATTCACATGTGAATAATGCTGTACAATAAACTGTATTTATATTATTCACATGTGAATAATGCTGTATAATAGACTGTATTTATGTTATTCACATGTGAATTATGCTGTATAATAGACTGTATTTATATTACTCACATGTGAATAATGCTGTATAATAGACTGTATTTATGTTATTCACATGTGAATAATGCTGTATAACACTCTATTTATATTATTCACATGTGAATAATGCTGTATAATAGACTATTTATAGTATTCACATGTGAATAATGCTGTATAATAGACTGTATTTATATTATTCTCATGTGAATAATGCTGTATAATAGACTGTATCTATAGTATTCACATGTGAATAATGCTGTATAATATACTGTATTTATAGTATTCACATGTGAATAATGCTGTATAATAGACTGTATTTATAGTATTCACATGTGAATAATGCTGTATAATAGACTGTATTTATATTATTCACGTGTGAATAATGCTGTATAATAGACTGTATTTATATTATTCACGTGTGAATAATGCTGTATAATAGACTGTATTTATATTATTCACATGTGAATAATGCTGTACAATAGACTGCATTTATATTATTCACATATGAATAATGCTGTATAATAGACTGTATTTATATTATTCACATGTGAATTATGCTATATAATAGACTATATTTATATTACTCACATGTGAATAATGCTGTATAATAGACTGTATTTATGTTATTCACATGTGAATAATCCTGTATAATAGACTGTATTTATATTATTCACATGTGAATAATGCTGCATAATAGACTATATTTATGTTATTCACATGTGAATAATGCTGTATAATAGACTGTATTTATATTATTCACATGTGAATAATGCTGTATAATAGACTATATTTATGTTATTCTCATGTGAATAATGCTGTATAATAGACTGTATTTATAGTATTCACATGTGAATAATGCTGTATAATAGACTGTATTTATATTATTCACATGTGAATAATGCTGTATAATAGACTGCATTTATATTATTCACATATGAATAATGCTCTATAATAGACTGCATTTATATTATTCACATGTGAATAATGCTGTATAATATACTGTATTTATAGTATTCACATGTGAATAATGCTGTATAATAGACTGTATTTATATTATTCACATGTGAATAATGCTGTATAATAGACTGTATTTATAGTATTCACATGTGAATAATGCTGTATAATAGACTGTATTTATATTATTCACATGTGAATAATGCTGTATAATAGACTGTATTTATATTATTCACATGTGAATAATGCTGTATAATAGACTGTATTCATATTATTCACATGTGAATAATGCTGTATAATAGACTGTATTTATGTTATTCACATGTGAATAATGCTATATAATAGACTGTATTATGGCCGTTTTGTCTCTTAGTTAACCACAACCCATCAAGGGTGTGACCAGGTTGGTAGAGGTCTACTCTCTTAACCGCGCCACGCCGCCCCCATTAGCTAAAAATGCTAACATGTAACTTACTCTTTTAGTTTTGTTTCAGTTTCACAAATGCCTCAGTAAATTCACCGGGGAGTTATTGAGTCTGTTTAGCTGATGGGAGAGCTAGCTTGTGCAGCTAGTGGGTCCATGACCATGACTTCTGTGTTGTTTGATCAGCCGTTTTACTGCCCTGTTACAGACGCTGTTTGGAAACAAACATAAATAAACATTTAAAGGATTTTTCTGTGTAAATAAATCATTTTACAACATATATATGCGGCTTGTAGTCTGGTGCGGCTAATATATGGAAAATATTTATTACTTCTAAAATGTACATACCAGTGCACTATATAATACGGAAAATACAGCATTTGTTTATAAAATAGGACAACTACTGTAGGTAAAAAGCAAATTATATTAATGAACAATTATTTTTTTTATGATGATTGCATTTATTTAATGCTTTTAATCACCTGCTGGTAATTTTTAAAGCATTTTGAATTGTTGATCTAACCCCCTTGAGATGTTATGTATTTTTATTATTATTTTTCTTTACTAATGTTATCTCCATGGTAACCTCCTCTGCCCCTTGTGGACAAAAATCACTTTTAAATGAAGCATTGCCTGTAGGAATATCTGTGGACCAATCAGGGAAAACAACACTGACTCACACACACACAGCTCCTGGAGAGTGTGTGCGGGTGCATGTGTGTGTGTGTGTGTGTGTGTGTGTGTGTTCTTGTATTTCTACCCTTCTTGAGACATGAAGAAGGAAACATGTCTTCCATATGAGAAGGTGTGAACAAGTGAGGACATAAATCATGGTCCCAATAACATTGCATCTAAGAGAGAGCCAAATACTAGAGTCCGTGAACATTGCTCCAAAGTCAGGATTTTTTGTTGATTTAATGTGCGTACAAAAGTAAACATTGACAGGTGCAAAGGCAGCAATATATGATAAAACAAGATAAAGAAGGACTTCCCTATTCATCCCCGGAAAAAGCTGATTTTACGACTTCCGGTGCTGACGTAAGACAAGCCATATGTGAGCATAGGATGAACACATACACTACGCTACTAAGACTATAGTAGCCATTAACAGTTAGCTTCTACAGCTGGGTTGCCCAAAGTGCGGCACAGGGGCCATCTGTGGTCCCTGACTCCTTTGTCATCGAACCTTAAGAACATTACAAAAAAACAAAAATAGAGATCTCTATCAAAATGAGGGTGGTCCCAAAAAGGAGGGATTTTTCAAATGGACTGTGTGTCGCTTTTAAAAGTGCTCCCCCTCTGGTCAACATATGAAATAACAAGTGTGTGTAAGAAATTGAAATGCGCCCCCTTTGGCCAGAATTAATTTAAAATAAATAAATATGTATATAGAGACATACTGTAATAACTTGAACTTAATAATGAAGATTAAAAAACAATTACAAACAAAAAATAATAACAATGTGTCAACTTGTTTCTTATAAAATTGGGAACAATTTCTCATATTCTTTCTGTTTCTGTAATATTGCAATATTTTCCCGTAAAATTATTAGTTTTTTATGTAAAATTATTACTTTTCAATGGAAAATGGTGACATTTGTAATACAAAATTCTGACTTTTATCACAATATTGCCAATTTGTTTGTTGTTCTTGTAAAACAGCGAAATTTTTTGAGTAAAATTAAGACTTTTGCATACCTGCCAACTACTCCGGTTTTCCCGTAATTAGTACGGTTTTCATCAACCGGTTGCAGTGATAAAAAATACGTTTTTTTCATTAATTAAAAAAAAAATTTTTTTTAAAAGTTTTATTCACGAAATCGCGTAACAACAATGACAATCGACACTGCTTCCCGTAACTTCCTATCGAGCCATTCCGAATGCCATGCGCGAGGCTATTTATAGCACCGCTGCCAAGCACGAGGCACCTGTTTCCAAACGAGCGAACGATCATGGAATCAGCCGGAGAAAAATCGTAAACGAGTCTTAAACCGAAAAGAAAACTGCAGTCATTCCGTGAAGAATATTCAAAAGCCTATCCGGGAATAATTATCCGTTCCAAAAAGGGTGAAAACTACGCAAATTGCACCTTGTGCAGACAAGATTTTTCGATCGGACACGGAGGAATTAGCGATGTAAAAGACCACGTTGGGACAAAAAAACACAAGTCTAATGCCGTTGCTAGCGATACAAGTGGAAAACTTTCAACGTTTTTCGTCGCCCAAACAGATTCTTTGGATGTGATAAATGCCGAAGTTTTATTTACGGAGGCAATAATTGAGCAAACAAAAAGGTAATGACACCAATGTTATCTATTGGAATTGTTTAGTACTGTTATACTGTTAAAAGTGTTTATACTATTTATGCTTTCAAGTCCAAGTTGAAGAAATCTTGTTAAATGTTGACAGCATAACTACCAAAATACAGAAGTATGTCCTTAATATTTTTGCAGTGCTATTTCTGTTGAAAAGTTCAAATGATTACATTAGAGATGTGATGTGCCACTTTTCAAGTGTCTGATGACTTAAATTAATTTTCATGAATTTTTCATATTTTGAATTCTTTTGAAAGGCTTACAAAAAAACTACATTTGAATTGTAATTCCATGCTATTGACAGGACTATTAATTTTAATGAAGTTAGCTTACCATGTTTACAGTATGATAATTGTGATAGAAATGTGAATTTTAGGCACAGAATATTTTTTACAATTGAACAAGGCAGTAGATTATACAAGCTTGGACAGAAAGTTAATAATGACACAAATTTTTTTTCTAATGGAATTGTTTAGTACTGTTTTACCATTTGTTTACTGTAAAAAGTGTTTATACTTTCAATTAACAAATTGAAGTCTTGTGAAAGGTTGACAGGATAACTGGCATTAACTGTCAAAATAATTTCAAACTATTGAAGTTAGCTTACAGAATAAACATGTCAATCAACCCATATGATTTTTTCTGTAATATTTTTGTTTTGAAAAGTCACTGTGACTGATAGAAAAGTGATGGTTTTAGCAACATTTTAACCTGTCTAAATGCTAATAATCATTTTGCGTCGGGGGGATTCGCCCCACTGAACCCCCCACCAGGACTTTGTCCTGGACCTACCGGGGCCTGCGGCCCCTGGACCCTGGCTACTAGGTTTTTCTGATTTCAAAAGTTGGCAGGTATGCTTTTGTCATCATTTTGCCAAGTAAAATTCCGATTATTATTATAATATTGCCAAAATGTCCACGTTTTCTTATACAATTGTGACTTTTATCGAGTAAAATTACGACTCATTTCATAAAATTGCCAAAATGTTAAGCTTTACTTGTGAAATTGCGACTGTTATTGAGTAAAATTCCAACTTTTATCGTAATATTGGACAAATCTTCGGTTTTTCTTGTAACATTTTGACTTGGGTTGAGTAAAATGACGACTTTTATTACAATACTGCCAACATTCTATGTTTTTCTTGTGAAATTGTGACCTTTTTCTTGTGAAATTCCAAGTCATTTTTCACAACAAGCTTTTTTATATTTGCATAGTATGTATATATTATTCATGTTGTAAATACACTTCTTTATATATCTAGAAAGGCTGGTCCTAAAGAGGGAGGCACTTTTATCACGTCTCAAGAAGGTGACAAATACAAAAATGTGTGTGTGTGTGTTGTATTTCTAGCCTTCTTGAGACATGAAGAAGGAAAAGTATCTTCCATATGAGGAGGTGTGAACAAGTGATGACATAAATCATGGTCCCAATAACATTGCATCTAATAGACAATGTCTCATTTGTGGTGACATCTATCAAAATGAGGGCGGTCCCAAAAAGGAGGGATTTTTCACATTGACTGTGTGTCGCTTTTAAAAGTGCACCCCCTCTGGTCAACATATGAAATAACAAGTGTGTGTAAGAAATTGGCCAAAATTAATCTAAAAATAAATATGTATATAGAGACATACTGTAATAACTTGAAGTAAATAATGAAGATTAAAAACCAATTACAAACAAAAATAAAAATAAATGAACTAAAGTCTTTTTCTCACAATGTGTCGACTTTTTTCTTATAAAATTGGGAGCAATTTCTCATATTCTTTGCAATATTTTCTCGTACAATTCTGACTTTTTAACGTAAAATTATTACTTTTCAATGCAAATTAGTGAAATTTGTCATATAGAATTCTGACTTTTATCACAATATCGCCAATTCTTTTGTTCTTGTGAAACAGTGACATTTTATGAGTAAAAGTATGACTTTTGTCATCATTTTGCCAAGTAAAATTCAGATTATTATTATAATATCGCCAACATTTTAAAGTTTTCTTATAAAATTGCGACTTTTGTCGAGTAAAATTACGACTCTTTTCATAAAATTGCCAAAATGTTAAGCTTTTCTTGTAAAATTGCGACTGTTATGGAGTAAAATCCCAACTTTTATCATAATATTGCACAAATGTTCAGTTTTTCTTGTCAAATTTTGACTTGTTGAGTTAAATTACAACTTTTATTATAATACTGCCAAAATTCTAAGTTTTTCTTGTGAAATTGTGACCTTTTTCTTGTGAAATTTCAACTCATTTTTCACAAGAAGCTTTTTTATATTTGCATAGTATGTATATATTATTCATGTTGTAAATACACTTCTTTATATATCTAGAAAGGCTGGTCCTAAAGAGGGAGGCATTTTTCTCACGTCTCAAGAAGGTAACAAATACAAGCATGTGTGTGTGTGTGTAGGTGTGTGTGTGTGTGTGTGTGTGTGTGTGCAGAGATCAATGCAGCGTTTGATGTGTGTGCATGTGAGAGAAGTGAGCTTCTAGAACTAGCAGCCTGGGGGAGCCTCGGCATAACGGGCAACACCTTGCCCCCCCGATGCGCCCCCTCAACCCCACCCTTACAAGCAGCGCCCACGTGCACACACACACACACACACACACACACACGCACACACACACACACCATCTCATGTGTGTCTTTGATCCGCACGTCCATCAAGTTCCTGGCGCCTGCAGCAGCGAAATGAACGACGCTAGCTACGTTGTCTTCGGGGGCGTGGCCAACGTGTGCGACTTTTGTCGCCGCACTTGGGGAAAGGTTGAAAATCAATGGGGTTCTTGATACTTTTACGGTTTGATTACTGTTGTCAAAATCTCCCCAAGTTGTCCCAAACGTTTGTGCTGATTATTGTTTTGACTAACTATTATAGTTGTGTATGTTATTAACTTGTTAATATGTTATTAACGTGTAACTAACGTGTTATTATTTATAAACCGCACCTTTCCCCCCCAACAATGTCAAAATCTCCCAAAACGTGCCAAATTATTTGTGCTACGATTGCGCTGCTAGTTGTTTTGTTCAACTAATATAGTTGTGAATGTTGTTAACTTGTTATAGTAATCAGTGTTTCCCCCAGAAAATGTGTTAGTTAAGGGGTAGGGGACCGGGGAAGGGGGTGGGTGGGTGTAAGGATCGGTGTAACTCTGCCTGTCGCCATCACGTCTCCACCTAGTCGCTGCCACCACAGCCTGGGGAGGCAATAGACTACAGACTGCGGTGAAGTAGGCCGGCTTCATCACATGAAGAAGCCTACAACTTTTGGTTGTGTTTTCCGCTCCATTTGCTGAATGGCAATATACTATATATATATATATATATCTCGATAAAGTAAAGTCATTATTATGACTTACTAATTTACTAAGTCAAAATAATGACTTACTAAGTTAAAATTATGACTTAATAAGTCAAATTAATGACTTACTTTAAGTAAGCGTTTGCAATAAGCGTTTGAAAAAAAGAGTTAAAAGTGTGGCCACATGCTGACATATGTTCAACTCATCATGCTTAATTTATTACAGCATTTATTTATTATGTATATGTTATATTTTTATCAACATGTGATAGCAGGGACCCTGCCATTCAAAACTAAGCTGCTACATTACTAATGATTAATGTAACTATAGCTAAAAAAAATAGTACAATAGCAATAGGAGAGACTATTCATCCCTGAACACCATGGAGTTCATGTAGGCTTTATGATGCACTTACATTATTATATCAACTATCAGCGACAGAACCACTTCATTTAACATAATGTCCTTTTTTGCTGCTTCAACACAGCATAATCAACACAGAAAAGGGTAGAGTGAAATAACTTAGTTGTTAACTGTAGGTCAATAATGCTTGTCTTTCTCTCAGACAGACAGGGCTTTGCTGTCCGTAACACACACACACACACACACCGCAAAATGAGCTAACGTTACGCTAAAAGCTAATTAGCCTTCACATCAAGGACTGCGAGCGGGCTGAGCTGCCGCTTATGTTTCTAGAACGTCAACGGGCTCATAGTGATGTTACTAGTAGTTGACTGGGAACTGTTTAGAGACAGAACTAAGCGGAGCAGCTTAAGACTTTAGTTTAGGCGGTGGGTCTTTGTTGTTAAGGCGGCCGCCTTAACAACAAAGCGCTGCGGGGAAACCTCGTAGTTGTTAACGTGTTATTAATGTATAACTCACGTGCTATTATTCATAAACTGCACCTTTCCCCCACCCCTAACCATGTCAAAATCTCCTAAAACTAGTCTTTTTTGTTGTTGTTGTTACATTTGTGCTGCTAGTTGTTTTGTCTAGCTATTATAGTTGTGAATGCTTTTAACTTGTTATAGTTGTGAACGCGTTATTATTCATTACCTATGCCTTCCCCCCACCCCCAACCATGTCAAAATCTCCTAAAACTAGTCTTTTTTTTGTTTTTGTTACATTTGTGCTGCTAGTTGTTTTGTCTAGCTATTATAGTTGTGAATGTTTTTAACTTGTTATAGTTGTGAACGCGTTATTATTCATTACCTATGCCTTCCCCCCACCCCTAACCATGTCAAAATCTCTTAAAACTAGTCTTTTTTTTGTTTTTGTTACATTTGTGCTGCTAGTTGTTTTGTCTAGCTATTATAGTTGTGAATGTTTTTAACTTGTTATAGTTGTGAACGCGTTATTATTCATTACCTATGCATTCCCCCCACCCCCAACCATGTCAAAATCTCCTAAAACTAGTCTTTTTTTTTGTTTTTGTTACATTTGTGCTGCTAGTTGTTTTGTCTAGCTATTATAGTTGTGAATGTTTTTAACTTGTTATAGTTGTGAACGCGTTATTATTCATTACCTATGCCTTCCCCCCACCCCCAACCATGTCAAAATCTCCTAAAACTAGTCTTTTTTTTTTGTTGTTGTTACATTTGTGCTGCTAGTTGTTTTGTCTAGCTATTATAGTTGTGAATGTTTTTAACTTGTTATAGTTGTGAACGCGTTATTATTCATTACCTATGCCTTCCCCCCACCCCCAACCATGTCAAAATCTCCTAAAACTAGTCTTTTTTTTGTTTTTGTTACATTTGTGCTGCTAGTTGTTTTGTCTAGCTATTATAGTTGTGAATGTTTTTAACTTGTTATAGTTGTGAACGCGTTATTATTCATTACCTATGCATTCCCCCCACCCCCAACCATGTCAAAATCTCCTAAAACTAGTCTTTTTTTTTGTTTTTGTTACATTTGTGCTGCTAGTTGTTTTGTCTAGCTATTATAGTTGTGAATGTTTTTAACTTGTTATAGTTGTGAACGCGTTATTATTCATTACCTATGCCTTCCCCCCACCCCCAACCATGTCAAAATCTCCTAAAACTAGTCTTTTTTTTGTTTTTGTTACATTTGTGCTGCTAGTTGTTTTGTCTAGCTATTATAGTTGTGAATGTTTTTAACTTGTTATAGTTGTGAACGCGTTATTATTCATTACCTATGGCTTCCCCCCACCCCCAACCATGTCAAAATCTCCTAAAACTAGTCTTTTTGTTGTTGTTGTTACATTTGTGCTGCTAGTTGTTTTGTCTAGCTATTATAGTTGTGAATGTTTTTAACTTGTTATAGTTGTGAACGCGTTATTATTCATTACCTATGCCTTCCCTCCACCCCAACCATGTTAAATCTCCTAAAACTAGTCTTTTTTTTTGTTTTTGTTACATTTGTGCTGCTAGTTGTTTTGTCTAGCTATTATAGTTGTGAATGTTTTTAACTTGTTATAGTTGTGAACGCGTTATTATTCATTACCTATGCCTTCCCCCCACCCCCAACCATGTCAAAATCTCCTAAAACTAGTCTTTTTTTTGTTTTTGTTACATTTGTGCTGCTAGTTGTTTTGTCTAGCTATTATAGTTGTGAATGTTTTTAACTTGTTATAGTTGTGAACGCGTTATTATTCATTACCTATGGCTTCCCCCCACCCCCAACCATGTCAAAATCTCCTAAAACTACTCTTTTTTTTGTTTTTGTTACATTTGTGCTGCTAGTTGTTTTGTCTAGCTATTATAGTTGTGAATGTTTTTAACTTGTTATAGTTGTGAACGCGTTATTATTCATTACCTATGCCTTCCCCCCACCCCCAACCATGTCAAAATCTCCTAAAACTAGTCTTTTTTTTTGTTTTTGTTACATTTGTGCTGCTAGTTGTTTTGTCTAGCTATTATAGTTGTGAATGTTTTTAACTTGTTATAGTTGTGAACGCGTTATTATTCATTACCTATGCCTTCCCCCCACCCCCAACCATGTCAAAATCTCCTAAAACTAGTCTTTTTTTTGTTTTTGTTACATTTGTGCTGCTAGTTGTTTTGTCTAGCTATTATAGTTGTGAATGTTTTTAACTTGTTATAGTTGTGAACGCGTTATTATTCATTACCTATGGCTTCCCCCCACCCCCAACCATGTCAAAATCTCCTAAAACTAGTCTTTTTGTTGTTGTTGTTACATTTGTGCTGCTAGTTGTTTTGTCTAGCTATTATAGTTGTGAATGTTTTTAACTTGTTATAGTTGTGAACGCGTTATTATTCATTACCTATGCCTTCCCTCCACCCCAACCATGTTAAATCTCCTAAAACTAGTCTTTTTTTTGTTTTTGTTACATTTGTGCTGCTAGTTGTTTTGTCTAGCTATTATAGTTGTGAATGTTTTTAACTTGTTATAGTTGTGAACGCGTTATTATTCATTACCTATGCCTTCCCCCCACCCCTAACCATGTCAAAATCTCCTAAAACTAGTCTTTTTTTTTGTTGTTGTTACATTTGTGCTGCTAGTTGTTTTGTCTCGCTATTATAGTTGTGAATGTTTTTAACTTGTTATAGTTGTGAACGCGTTATTATTCATTACCTATGCCTTCCCCCCACCCCCAACCATGTCAAAATCTCCTAAAACTAGTCTTTTTTTTTGTTTTTGTTACATTTGTGCTGCTAGTTGTTTTGTCTCGCTATTATAGTTGTGAATGTTTTTAACTTGTTATAGTTGTGAACGCGTTATTATTCATTACCTATGCCTTCCCCCCACCCCCAACCATGTCAAAATCTCCTAAAACTAGTCTTTTTTTTGTTTTTGTTACATTTGTGCTGCTAGTTGTTTTGTCTAGCTATTATAGTTGTGAATGTTTTTAACTTGTTATAGTTGTGAACGCGTTATTATTCATTACCTATGCCTTCCCCCCCACCCCCAACCATGTCAAAATCTCCTAAAACTAGTCCTTTTTTTGTTTTTGTTACATTTGTGCTGCTAGTTGTTTTGTCTAGCTATTATAGTTGTGAATGTTTTTAACTTGTTATAGTTGTGAACGCGTTATTATTCATTACCTATGCCTTCCCCCCACCCCCAACCATGTCAAAATCTCCTAAAACTAGTCTTTTTTTTGTTTTTGTTACATTTGTGCTGCTAGTTGTTTTGTCTAGCTATTATAGTTGTGAATTTTTTTAACTTGTTATAGTTGTGAACGCGTTATTATTCATTACCTATGCCTTCCCCCCACCCCCAACCATGTCAAAATCTCCTAAAACTAGTCTTTTTTCTTTCTTTTTTTTTGTTACATTTGTGCTGCTAGTTGTTTTGTCTAACTATTATAGTTGTGAATGTTTTTAACTTGTTATAGTTGTGAACGCGTTATTATTCATTACCCATGCCTTCCCCCCACCCCCAACCATGTCAAAATCTCCTAAAACTAGTCTTTTTTTTGTTTTTGTTACATTTGTGCTGCTAGTTGTTTTGTCTAGCTATTATAGTTGTGAATGTTTTTAACTTGTTATAGTTGTGAACGCGTTATTATTCATTACCTATGCCTTCCCCCCACCCCCAACCATGTCAAAATCTCCTAAAACTAGTCTTTTTTTTTGTTGTTGTTACATTTGTGCTGCTAGTTGTTTTGTCTAGCTATTATAGTTGTGAATGTTTTTAACTTGTTATAGTTGTGAACGCGTTATTATTCATTACCTATGCCTTCCCCCCACCCCCAACCATGTCAAAATCTCCTAAAACTAGTCTTTTTTTTTTGTTGTTGTTACATTTGTGCTGCTAGTTGTTTTGTCTAGCTATTATAGTTGTGAATGTTTTTAACTTGTTATAGTTGTGAACGCGTTATTATTCATTACCTATGCCTTCCCTCCACCCCCAACCATGTCAAAATCTCCTAAAACTACTCTTTTTTTTGTTTTTGTTACATTTGTGCTGCTAGTTGTTTTGTCTAGCTATTATAGTTGTGAATGTTTTTAACTTGTTATAGTTGTGAACGCGTTATTATTCATTACCTATGCCTTCCCCCCACCCCCAACCATGTCAAAATCTCCTAAAACTAGTCTTTTTTTTGTTTTTGTTACATTTGTGCTGCTAGTTGTTTTGTCTAGCTATTATAGTTGTGAATATTTTTAACTTGTTATAGTTGTGAACGCGTTATTATTCATTACCTATGCCTTCCCCCCACCCCTAACCATGTCAAAATCTCCTAAAACTAGTCTTTTTTTGTTGTTGTTGTTACATTTGTGCTGCTAGTTGTTTTGTCTAGCTATTATAGTTGTGAATGTTTTTAACTTGTTATAGTTGTGAACGCGTTATTATTCATTACCTATGCCTTCCCCCCACCCCCAACCATGTCAAAATCTCCCCAAACTGGTCCCAATAGTCTGTGCTACATTTGTGCGGCTAACACCTGTTGTCTAACTACTGTATTACAGTATTTTTAATGTGTTTTTTTTTACAACATAACACAACAACTATAATATAACACAATTGCAACACACACGAATGGCAGCTTAACTTCACGCAGGTGCTTCAGTTCATCAAAATAGTTGTGAATATTCAACATAACTGAAGTGTATTATTAGACACATGTGCATCACGTCTGCACAACACGTACACAACATGTACACAACGCGCTTGTCGAACAGCTGCATGACGCTACGTGTGAATCCCTGCTGGCCTCCACATATAGAACACACAACACACACACACACACACACACCTATGTTGCTCACTCACCATGCAACATGGTGTTTTTGAATATTCAAAGTGTCAAATACACACACACACACACACACACACACACACGCACACATCTCGCCGTCTCAGGGCGGCGCTCGCAGGCTGTCACCAGCCGAGCCGCCGTTCCCGCGATACGGACAGGTCCAGATGGCGCTGTCACGGCTGTCAGGACGCGGCGTTTCCCACAATGCACCTGTGACAGCTGCAACATGTGCGCCCAGTCACAACGCCGGCGCTACAGAGACTAATTATCACCGGCGCTCCGGCCGCCGCCGCCGCCCGCTACACGGCGCCCCCGTCTCGCCGTCACCTTACAAGCTGGGCGAGGCCCGGCGACAAATCAAGGGTGTCGTTAGCGCCCGCCAGCTGGAGGCTTGTTAGCGGTTGCTAGGTGACGGTGACGGACACATTTTTTTACGCGTCGTCTTCTGCCGCCTTTCAACACCGTTTTGTCGCTCAGTAAAGTTGACGTCAACATCCTGCAGACAAAAAGGTGTGACAAAGATCAAATGGTGAGCGCCCTAAAAACATTTTTTTTTAAATATCCGAGATTACCCAGAATTCCTGGTTTTCCGGGACATTTTTGCATTGAAAATGAACGATACATTTTTCCAATTTTTGCACAATTCCCACATTTCTCAACCTATTCAAACTGATCCAACATCCACACACTCCACTCACCCTGGACAATCAAACTACCTTTTTCCAAGTTAAAAAAACTTCCAGGAATTCCCAGAATTTCCGGTTTTCCAAAGTCTTATTTTCACCTCTTCCTGGAAATTTTCACAGTCCACATTTTTCAACCGTTTTTGACCATTTCACCTTCAAAACATTTTTCTTAATCTGGACATTTTTTCCCCCTTAAAATTCCCGTTTTTTTCAGAATTTCCAGGAATTCCCAAATACCAATTAAAATTCAAACTGTTACTACGTCAACATTTTTTAATCGTTTTGACAAATTCCAACACCAACCCATTCATATCAACTAGGACCATTTTTGTACTTCCCATTTTTTTTTAAATCCTGTTATTCTCAAAATTCCCAAATTTCCACGAAATTTCCATTCAAATAAATCTATATATTCATAGTTCTATAATGCCCAACATTTTCAAAATGTTGCACCATTTTTACCCAATTCCTATCTTTCAACCATCCACCCACACTACTCTTCACATATATCAAACGCAAAACATGTTATGCCTTTCCCCAAATTCCATTTTTTCCCAGAATTTCCAGTAATTTCCTTCTCATTGACATTGAATGGGAAATAAACAATCAACTGCATGTCCCACATTTCTCATTCGATTAGAACCGTTCCACAATCCCCACACTCCACTCACCCTGGACAATCAAACTACCTTTTTCCAAGTTCAAAAAACTTCCAGGAATTCCCAGAATTCCCTATTTTTACCTCTTGCCGGAAAGTTTTCACAGTCCACATTTTTTTTTAACCGTTTTTTGACCAGTCCACCTTCAAAACATTTTTCTTAATTGGGGGGAAAAAAATGCTCGTAAAAATTCCCGTTTTTTCCCAAAATTCCAGGAATTCCGAAATAAAAATTCCAACAGTCAACATTTTTCAACCTTTTTAAAAAAAATCCAACACCAACCCATTCATATCATCTATGACAATTGTTGTACGACCCATTTTTGGAAAAATTCCTGTTTTTTCCGAAATTTCCAGGAAATTTCCATTCAAATAAATCTACTTGTTCGTAGTAATGCAATACCCAAAATTTTGCACCATTTTTGCCGATTGCTATCTTTCAACCATCCACCCACACTACTCTTCACATATATTAAATGCAAAACATGTTGTGCCTTTCCCAAAATTCCCGGTTTCTCCAGAATTTCCGATAATTTCCTTCTCATTGACATTGAATGGGAATTATACAATCAACTGCATGTCTCACATTTCTCATTCGATTAGAACCGTTCCAACATCCACACACTCCACTCACCCTGGACAATCAAACTACCTTTTTCCAAGTTAAAAAAACTTCCAGGAATTCCCAGAATTCCCTATTTTTACTTCTTCCCGGAAAGTTTTCACAGTCCACATTTTTTTTAACCGTTTTTTGACCAGTCCACCTTCAAAGCATTTTTCTTAATTGGGGAAGAAAAAATTCTCGTAAAAATTCCCGTTTTTTCCCAAAATTCCAGGAATTCCGAAATAAAAATTCCAACAGTCAACATTTTTCAACCTTTTAAAAAAAAATCAAACACCAACCCATTCATATCATCTATGACAAATGTTGTATGACCCATTTTTGGAAAAATTCCTGTTTTTTCCGAAATTTCCAGGAAATTTCCATTCAAATAAATCTACTTATTCGTAGTAATACAATACCCAAACTTTTGCACCATTTTTACCGATTCCTATCTTTCAACCAACCACCCACATTACTCTTCACATATATTAAATGCAAAACATGTTGTGCCTTTCCCAAAATTCCCGGTTTCCCCAGAATTTCCGATAATTTCCTTCTCATTGACATTGAATGGGAAATATACAATCAACTGCATGTCTCACATTTCTCATTAGATTAGAACCGTTCCAACATCCACACACTCCACTCACCCTGGACAGTCAAACTACCTTTTTCCAAGTTCAAAAAACTTCCAGGAATTCCCAGAATTCCCTATTTTTACCTCTTCCTGGAAAGTTTTCACAGTCCACATTTTATAACCGTTTTTTGACCAGTCCACCTTCAAAACATTTTTCTTAATTGGGAAAAAAAAATTCTCGTAAAAATTCCCGTTTTTTCCCAAAATTCCAGGAATTCCGAAATAAAAATTCCAACAGTCATCATTTTTCAAACTTTTTAAAAAAAAAATCCAACACCAACCCATTCATATCATCTATGACAATTGTTGTACGACCCATTTTTGGGAAAATTCCTGTTTTTTCCGAAATTTCCAGGAAATTTCCATTCAAATAAATGTACTTATTCGTAGCAATACAATACCCAAAATTGTGCACCATTTTTACCGATTCCTATCTTTCAACCATCCACCCACACTACTCTTCACATATATTAAATGCAAAACATGTTGTGCCTTTCCCAAAATTCCCGGTTTCCCCAGAATTTCCGGTAATTTCCTTCTCATTGACATTGAATGGGAAATATACAATCAACTGCATGTCTCACATTTCTCATTCGATTAGAACCGTTCCAACATCCACACACTCCACTCACCCTGGACAATCAAACTACCTTTTTCCAAGTTCAAAAAACTTCCAGGAATTCCCAGAATTCCCTATTTTTACCTCTTCCTGGAAAGTTTTCACAGTCCACATTTTTTTAACCGTTTTTTGACCAGTCCACCTTCAAAACATTTTTCTTAATTGGGGAAAAAAAAATTCTCGTAAAAATTCCCGTTTTTTCCCAAAATTCCAGGAATTCCGAAATAAAAAGTCAACATTTTTCAACCTTTAAAAAAAATTCCAACACCAACCCATTCATATCATCTATGACAAATGTTGTACGACCAACTTTTAGAAAAATTCCTGTTTTTTCAAAATTTCCAGGAAATTTCCATTCAAATAAATCTACTTATTCGTAGTAATACAATACCCAAAATGTTGCACCATTTTTACCGATTCCTATCTTTCAACCATCCACCCACACTACTCTTCACATATATTAAATGCAAAACATGTTGTGCCTTTCCCAAAATTCCCGGTTTCCCCAGAATTTCCGATAATTTCCTTCTCGTTGACATTGAATGGGAATTATACAATCAACTGCATGTCTCACATTTCTCATTCGATTAGAACCGTTCCAACATCCACACACTCCACTCACCCTGGACAATCAAACTACCTTTTTCCAAGTTCAAAAAACTTCCAGGAATTCCCAGAATTCCCTATTTTTACCTCTTCCCGGAAAGTTTTCACAGTCCACATTTTTTTTAACCGTTTTTGACCAGTCCACCTTCAAAACATGTTTCTTAGTTGGGGGAAAAAAAATTCTCGTAAAAATTCCCGTTTTTTCCCAAAATTCCAGGAATTCCGAAATAAAAAGTCAACATTTTTCAACCTTTAAAAAAAATTCCAACACCAACCCATTCATATCATCTATGACAATTGTTGTACGACCCATTTTTGGAAAAATTCCTGTTTTTCCGACATTTCCAGGAAATTTCCATTCAAATACATCTACTTATTCGTAGTAATACAATACCCAAAATTTTGCACCATTTTTACCGATTCCTATCTTTCAACCATCCACCCACACTACTCTTCACATATAATAAATGCAAAACATGTTGTGCCTTTCCCAAAATTCCCGGTTTCCCCAGAATTTCCGATAATTTCCTTCTCATTGACATTGAATGGGAATTATACAATCAACTGCATGTCTCACATTTCTCATTCGATTTGAACCGTTCCAACATCCACACACTCCACTCACCCTGGACAATCAAACTACCTTTTTCCAAGTTCAAAAAACTTCCAGGAATTCCCAGAATTCCCTATTTTTTACCTCTTCCTGGAAAGTTTCCACAGTCCACATTTTTTTTAACCGTTTTTTGACCAGTCCACCTTCAAAACATTTTTCTTAATTGGGAAAAAAAAATTCTCGTAAAAATTCCCGTTTTTTCCCAAAATTCCAGGAATTCCGAAATAACAATTCCAACAGTCAACATTTTTCAACCTTTTAAAAAAAATTCCAACACCAACCCATTCATATCATCTATGACAAATGTTGTACGACCCATTTTTGGAAAAGTTCCTGTTTTTTCCGAAATTTCCAGGAAATTTCCATTCAAATAAATCTACTTATTCGTAGTAATACAATACCCAAAATGTTGCACCATTTTTACCGATTCCTATCTTTCAACCATCCACCCACACTACTCTTCACATATATTAAATGCAAAACATGTTGTGCCTTTCCCAAAATTCCCGGTTTCACAAGAATTTCCGATAATTTCCTTCTCATTGACATTGAATGGGAATTATACAATCAACTGCATGTCTCACATTTCTCATTCGATTAGAACCGTTCCAACATCCACACACTCCACTCACCCTGGACAATCAAACTACCTTTTTCCAAGTTCAAAAAACTTCCAGGAATTCCCAGAATTCCCCGGTTTTCCAAAGTCTTATTTTCACCTTTTTCTGGAAAGTTTTCACAGCCCACTTTTTTCAACTGTTTTTGACCATTCCACCTTCAAAAATGTTTTCTTAATCGGGAAATTTTTTTTCCGTTAAAATTCCCGTTTTTTCCGAAATTCCGAAAAAGTCAACATTTTTCAACCGTTCCAACACCAACCCATTCATATCATCTGACAATTGTTGTACTGTTGTACTTTTTTTTTTCCTTAAAAAAATTCCCGTTTTTTCCAAATTTCCAGGAATTCCGAGATACCAATTAAAATTCTAACTGTTACTACGTCAACATTTTTAACCGTTTTGACAAATTCCATCACCTTCCCATTCATATCAATTAGGATAATTGTTGTACTTCCCTTTTTTTTTTTAAATCCTGTTTTTCCCAAAATTCCCAAATTTCCACGAAATTTCCATTCAAATAAATCTATGTATTCATAGTTCTATAATGCCCAACATTTTCTAAATGTTGCACCATTTTTACCCGATTCCTATCTTTCAACCATCCACCCACACTACTCTTCACATATATCGAACACAAAACATGTTGTGCCTTTCCCAAAATTCCCGGTTTCCCCACAATTTCCGGTAATTTCCTTCTCATTGACATTGAATGGGAATTATACAATCAACTGCATGTCTCACATTTCTTATTCGATTAGAACCGTTCCAACATCCCCACACTCCACTCACCCTGGACAATCAAACTACCTTTTTCCAAGTTCAAAAAACTTCCAGGAATTCCCAGAATTCCCTGGTTTTCCAAAGTCTTATTTTCACCTTTTTCTGGAAAGTTTTCACAGCCCACTTTTTTCAACTGTTTTTGACCATTCCACCTTTTAAAAATGTTTTCTTAATCAGGAAAAAAAACATTTCCGTTAAAATTCCCGTTTTTTCCGAAATTCCGGAAAAAAAATCCAACAGTCAACTTTTTTCAACCGTTCCAACACCAACCCACTCATATCATCTGACAATTGTACTAAATTTTTTTTCCTTAAAAAAATTCCCGTTTTTTCCGAATTTCCAAGAATTCCGAAATACCAATTAAAATTCAAACTGTTACTACGTCAACATTTTTAACCGTTTTGACAAATTCCAACACCTTCCCATTCATATCAACTAGGATAATTGTTGTACTTCCCATTTTTTTTTAAATTCCAGTTTTCCCCCAAATTTCCACGAAATTTCAATTCAAATAAAACTACGTCTACAATGCCCAAAATTTTGCACCATTTTTACCCGATTCCTATCTTTCAACCATCCACCCACACTAGTCTTCACATATATTAAATGCAAAACATGTTGTGCCTTTCCCCAAATTCCAGGTTTTCTCAGAATTTCCAGTAATTTCCTTCTCATTGACATTGAATGGGAATCAACTGCATATCCCACATTTCTCATTCGATTAGAACTGTTCCACAATCCCCACACTCCACTCACACTGGACGATCAAACTACTTTTTTCCAAGTTAAAATTTTTTCCAGGAATTCACAGAATTCCCCGGTTTTCCAAAGCCCTATTTTCACCTCTTCCTGGAAAGTTTTCACAGTCCACATTTTTTAACCATTTTTGACCATTCCACTTTCAAAAAAAATTTCTTAACCGGGACTTTTTTTTTACCCCGTTAAAATTCCCGTTTTTTCCGAAATTCCAGGAATTCCGAAATAAAAATTCCAACAGTCAACATTTTTCAACCGTTTTAAAAAAGTTTTTTCCGAAATTTCCATTCAAATAAATCTACTTATTCGTAGTTCCAAGTTCAAAAAACTTCCAGGAATTCCCAGAATTCCCTATTTGTTACCTCTTCCTGGAAAGTTTTCACAGTCCACAGTTTTTTAACCGTTTTTTGACCAGTCCACCTTTAAAACATTTTTCTTAACTGGGGAAAAAAAATTCTCGTATAAATTCCCGTTTTTTCCCAAAATTCCAGGAATTCCGAAATAAAAATTCCAACAGTCAACATTTTTCAACCTTTCAAAAAAAATTCCAACACCAACCCATTTATATCATCTATGACAAATGTTGTACGACCCATTTTTGGAAAAATTCCTGTTTTTTCCGAAATTTCCAGGAAATTTCCATTGAAATAAATCTACTTATTCGTAGTAATACAATACCCAAAATTTTGCACCATTTTTACCGATTCCTATCTTTCAACCATCCACCCACACTACTCTTCACATATATTAAATACAAAACATGTTGTGCCTTTCCCAAAATTCCCGGTTTCCCCCAGAATTTCCGATAATTTCCTTCTCGTTGACATTGAATGGGAAATATACAATCAACTGCATGTCTCACATTTCTCATTCGATTTGAACCGTTCCAACATCCACACACTCCACTCACCCTGGACAATCAAACTACCTTTTTCCAAGTTCAAAAAACTTCCAGGAATTCCCAGAATTCCCTATTTTTTACCTCTTCCTGGAAAGTTTTCACAGTCCACATTTTTTTAACCGTTTTTTGACCAGTCCACCTTTAAAACATTTTTCTTAATTGGGGGAAAAAAAATTATCGTAAAAATTCCCGTTTTTTCCCAAAATTCCAGGAATTCCGAAATAAAAATTCCAACAGTCAACATTTTTCAACCTTTTAAAAAAAATTCCAACACCAACCCATTCATATCATCTATGGCAAATGTTGTACGACCCATTTTTGGAAAAATTCCTGTTTTTTCCGAAATTTCCAGGAAATTTCCATTCAAATAAATCTACTTATTCGTAGTAATACAATACCCAAAATGTTGCACCATTTTTACCGATTCCTATCTTTCAACCATCCACCCACACTACTCTTCACATATATTAAATGCAAAACATGTTGTGCCTTTCCCAAAATTCCCGGTTTTCACCTTTTTCTGGAAAGTTTTCACAGCCCACTTTTTTCAACTGTTTTTGACCATTCCACCTTCAAAAATGTTTTCTTAATCAGGAATTATTTTTTTTCCCGTGAAAATTCCCAATTTTTCCGGAATTCCGAAAAAAAAATCCAATAGTCAACATTTTTCAACCGTTCCAACACCAACCCATTCATATCATCTGACAATTGTTGTACTGTTGTACTTTTTTTTTTCCTTAAAAAAATTCCCGATTTTTCCGAATTTCCAGGAATTCCGAAATACCAATTAAAATTCAAACTGCTACCACGTCAACATTTTTAACCGTTTTGACAAATTCCAACACCTTCCCATTCATATCAACTAGGATAATTGTTGTACTTCCCATTTTTATTTAAATTCCAGTTTTCCCCCAAATTTCCACGAAATTTCAATTCAAATAAAACTACGTCTACAGCCCAAAATTTTGCACCATTTTTACCCGATTCCTATCTTTCAACCATCCACCCACACTAGTCTTCACATATATCGAACGCAAAACATGTTGTGCCTTTCCCCAAATTCCAGGTTTTCTCAGAATTTCCAGTAATTTCCTTCTCATTGACATTGAATGGGAATCAACTGCATATCCCACATTTCTCATTCGATTAGAACCGTTCCAACATCCACACACTCCACTCACCCTGGACAATCAAACTACCTTTTTCCAAGTTAAAAAAACTTCCAGGAATTCCCAGAATTCCCTATTTTTACCTCTTCCTGGAAAGTTTTCACAGTCCACATTTTTTGTAACCGTTTTTTTGACCTTCAAAACATTTCTCGTAAAAATTCCCGTTTTTTCCCAAAATTCCAGGAATTCCGAAATAAAAATTCCAACAGTCAACATTTTTCAACCTTTTAAAAAAATTTCAACACCAACCCATTCATATCATCTATGACAAATGTTGTACGACCCATTTTTGGAAAAATTCCTGTTTTTTTCCGAAATTTCCAGGAAATTTCCATTCAAATAAATCTACTTATTCGTAGTAATACAATACCCAAAATTTTGCACCATTTTTACCGATTCCTATCTTTCAACCATCCACCCACACCACTCTTCACATATATTAAATGCAAAACATGTTGTGCCTTTCCCAAAATTCCCGGTTTCCCCAGAATTTCCGATAATTTCCTTCTCGTTGACATTGAATGGGAATTATACAATCAACTGCATGTCTCACATTTCTCATTCGATTAGAACCGTTCCAACATCCATACACTCCACTCACCCTGGACAATCAAACTACCTTTTTCCAAGTTCAAAAAACTTCCAGGAATTCCCGGAATTTCCTATTTTTACCTCTTCCTGGAAAGTTTTCACAGTCCACATTTTTTTTAACCGTTTTTTGACCAGTCCACCTTCAAAACATTTTTCTTAATTGGGGAAAAAAAAATTCTCGTAAAAATTCCCGTTTTTTCCCAAAATTCCAGGAATTCCGAAATAAAAATTCCAACAGTCAACATTTTTCAACCTTTTTAAAAAAAATCCAACACCAACCCATTCATATCATCTATGACAATTGTTGTACGACCCATTTTTGGAAAAATTCCTGTTTTTTCCGAAATTTCCAGGAAATTTCCATTCAAATAAATCTACTTATTCGTAGTAATACAATACCCAAAAATTTGCATCATTTTTGCCGATTCCTATCTTTCAACCATCCACCCACACTACTCTTCACATATATTAAATGCAACACATGTTGTGCCTTTCCCAAAATTCCCGGTTTCCCCAGAATTTCTGGTAATTTCCTTCTCATTGACATTGAATGGGAAATATACAATCAACTGCATGTCTCACATTTCTCATTCGATTAGAACCGTTCCACCATCCACACACTCCACTCACCCTGGACAGTCAAACTACCTTTTTCCAAGTTCAAAAAACTTCCAGGAATTCCCAGAATTTCCGTTTTTCCAAAGTCTTATTTTCACCTCTTCCTGGAAAGTTTTCACAGTCCACATTTTTCAACCGTTTTTGACCATTCCACTTTCAAAACATTTTTCTTAATCTGGACATTTTTTTCCCCTTAAAATTCCCATTTTTTTCAGAATTTCCAGGAATTCCCAAATACCAATTAAAATTCAAACTGTTACTACGTCAACATTTTTTTATCGTTTTGACAAATTCCAACACCAACCCATTCATATCAACTAGGACAATTGTTGTACTTCCCTTTTTTTTTTAAATCCTGTTTTTCCCAAAATTCCCAAATTTCCACGAAATTTCCATTCAAATAAATCTATGTATTCATAGTTCTATAATGCCCAACATTTTCAAAATGTTGCACCATTTTTACCCGATTCCTATCTTGCAACCATCCACCCACACTACTCTTCACATATATCGAACGCAAAACATGTTGTGCCTTTCCCCAAATTCCCGGTTTTCCCAGAATTTCCGGTAATTTCCTTCTCATTGACATTGAATGGGAATTATACAATCAACTGCATGTCTCACATTTCTCATTCGATTAGAACCGTTCCAACATCCACACACTCCACTCACCCTGGACAATCAAACTACCTTTTTCCAAGGTCAAAAAACTTCCAGGAATTCCCAGAATTCCCCGGTTTTCCAAAGTCTTATTTTCACCTTTTTCTGGAAAGTTTTCACAGCCCACTTTTTTCAACTGTTTTTGACCATTCCACCTTCAAAAATGTTTTCTTAATCGGGACATTTTTTTCTCACCCCATTAAAATTCCATTTTTTTCGAAATTCCAGGACTTGCAAAATACCAATTACATTTCAAACTGTACTACGTCAACATTTTTCAACCGTTT
>NC_084563.2:2782098-2797098 GCF_033978685.3 Nerophis lumbriciformis
TTTGGAAATTGAGGAAATGTGATTTTTTAAAAATTAGGAAAATAAGGCAGATTTGCTGAGAAATAAGGGAAATGTATTGGAAAAATAGTCTACATTTTCTGGAAAATAAGGAAAATATATTACAAAAAATAAATACTGGACAAATGTTTTGGAACATAATATTATTGGTGGAAAATTAGGGGACATGTCTGAAAATGTTTAAAACAAAGGAAATTTAGGGCAAGAAAAAGTCAAAAAATTTGGAAATTTAGGAAAATTTAGTGGAAAATTTAAAAAAAACATTTATAAGGTACATTTTGGATAAATAATGGACTTTTTCTGGGAGAGTAATGGAGTGTTTTTGGAGGAAAAGGGGGACAAATTCTAGGAAACTATACTGGAAAATTCTACATATTTATTGGAAATTTTCCTGGAAAATGAGGAACATATTTTGGAAAACAAGATTATAATTTTGGAAATTGAGGAAATGTGATTTTTAAAAAATGTAGGAAAATAAGGCAGATTTGCTGAGAAATAAGGGAAATGTATTGGAAAATAGTGGACATTTTCTGGAAAATAAGGAAAATATATTACGGGGAAAAAAATACTGGATAAATGTTTTGGAACATAATATTATTAGTGGAAAATTAGGGAAAATGTCTGAACATTTTTAAAACAAAGGAAATTTAGTGCAAGAAAAAGTCAAAATCTTCGGACATTTAGGAAAATTTAGTGGAAAATAAAAAAACATTTATAAGGTACATTTTGGATAAATAATATACTTTTTCTGGGAGAATAATGGAATGTTTTTGGACAAAAACGGGGACAATTTCTGGGAAAATATACTGGAAAATTCAACATATTTATTGGAAATTTTCCTGGAAAATGAACATATTTTGGAAAACAAGATTATAATTTTGGAAATTGAGGAAATTTGATTTTAAAAAAATTAGGAAAATAAGGCAGATTTGCTGAGAAATAAGGGAAATGTATTGGAAAATAGTCGACATTTTCTGGAAAATAAGGAAAATATATTACACAAAATAAATACTGGACAAATGTTTTGGAACATAATATTATTAGTGGAAAATTAGGGAAAATGTCTGAAAATTTTTAAAACAAAGGAAATTTAGTTCAAGAAAAAGTCAAAATCTTTGGTCATTTAGGAAAATTTAGTGGAAAATAAAAACACATTTATAAGGTACATTTTGGATAAATAATAGACTTTTTCTGGGAGAATAATGGAATGTTTTTGGACAAAAACAGGGACAATTTCTGGGAAAATATACTGGAAAATTCAACATATTTATTGGAAATTTTCCTGGAAAATGAACGTATTTTGGAAAACAAGATTATAATTTTGGAAATTGAGGAAATGTGATTATAAAAAATGTCGGAAAATAAGGCAGATTTGCTGAAAAATAATAGTGGACATTTTCTGGAAAATAAGGGACACATATGGAAAAATAAAGAACATTTACTCTAAAATAAGAAAACAAATACTGGAAAATAAGGCACATATGTGAAAAAAGGAAGAGCATTTTCTAGAAATTGATAACAAAAAAACATTTCGGGAAATTAGGGACATTCCTCCCTCCCTCCCCTGAAGAAGTGTATTAATGACTCTCTTTTTCACTTGGGCCAAAGAGTGCTTTAAAAGTGTGTGTGTGTGTGTGTGTGTGTGTGTGTGTGTGTGTGTGTGTGTGTGTGTGTGTGTGTGTGTGTGCGCGCTCCTCGTGCCTTTAATCCTCTTTCTTTGACAAACACAAGAAGAAGTGAACTATCAGAAGAAAGATGCGAGTGCTGCTCGACAGTCGACGTGACGCCTGAAGGAAGTCAGAATGTTTGTTTATTTCTAATTGAAGTGTCGCTAATGAGCTGCCAAGTCACCATAATGAATCCTAAAACGTTTTGTCCTCACACACAACCTCTCACAACCTTTGTGTCGTTTTTAATAACGCTTCTAATACTGTCTGTGTGTGTGTGTGTGTGTGTGTGTGTGTGTGTGTGTGTGTGTGTGCGTGCGTGCGTGCGTGCGTGTGTGTGTGTGTTCTTGTATTCGTACCCTTTTTGAGACATGAAGAAGGAAAAGTATCTTCCATATGAGGAGGTGTGAACAAGTGATGACATAAATCAATAACATTGCATCTAATAGACAATGTCTCATTTGTGGTGACATCTATCAAAATGAGGGTGGTCCCAAAAAGGAGGGATTTTTTCACATTGACTGTGTGTCGCTTTTAAAAGTGCTCCCCCTCTGGTCAACATATGAAATAACAAGTGTGTGTAAGAAATTGAAATGCGCCCCCTTTGGCCAAAATTAATTTAAAAATAACAAATATGTATAAAGAGACATACTGTAATAACTTGAAATAAATAATGATTAGAAACCAATGACTAACAAAAAATAATAATAATAAATAACTAAAAGCAGTTTTTTTCTCACAATGTGTCAAATTTTTTCTTATAAAATTGGGAACAATTGCTCATATTCTTTCTGTTTCTGTAATATTGCAATGTTTTCTCGTAAAATTATTACTTTTTAATGCAAAATTGTGACGTATAAAATTTTGACTTTTATCACAATATAGCCAATTTGTATGTTGTTCTTGTAAAATTGTGATTTTTTTTTTTTGGGAGTAAAAGTATGACATTTGTCCTAATTTTGCCAAGTAAAATTCCAAATATCATTATAACATTGCCAAAAATGTTAAAGGTTTCTTATAAAATTGTGACTTTTGTCGAGTAAAATTACGACTCTTTTCATAAAATTGCCAAAATGTTAAGCTTTTTCTTGTAAAATTGCGACTGTTATTGAGTAAAATTCCAACTTTTATCATAATATTGCACAAATGTTCAGTTTTTCTTGTCAAATTTTGATTTGCGTTGCGTAAAATGACGACTTTTATTATAATACTGCCAACATTCTAAGTTTTTCTTGTGAAATTGTGACCTTTTTCTTGTGAAATTCCAACTCATTTTTCACAAGAAGCTTTTTTATATTTGCATAGTATGTATATATTATTCATGTTGTAAATACACTTCTTTATATATCTAGAAAGGCTGGTCCTAAAGAGGGAGGCACTTTTCTCAGGTCTCAAGAAGGTAACAAATACAAGAGTGTGTGTGTGTGCGTGTGCGTGTGCGTGTGCGTGTGCGTGTGCGTGTGTGTGTGTGTGTGTGTGTGTGTGTGTGTGGTTTACCGCTGAGTACAAGGTATAAGGAACATTTTGTGGAAAAGAAAGGAATGTTTCTGGAAAATAAGGGACATTTTCTTGATAGTATACTGGAAAAATGAGGGACATTTACTGGAAACTAAGGATTTTTTTTCTGGAAATTCAGGAACATTTAGTTGGAAATAAATTTGCTGATAAGTAAGGCATATTTAATAAAAAATAATAGTAATAAGGGAAATTAATTTGAAAATAAAGGACATTTTCTGGAAAATAAGGGACATTTCCCGAATAAATTACATAATTATTGTAAAATAAGTGAACTTCTTTGGGAAAATAAGGAACACTTATTATAAACATAATGGAAAAAGGGAAATGTACTAGCAAATGTGGGACATTTTCTGAAAAACAAGATACCGTTACTCGGTATTTTCTGGAAAATAAGGGAACATTTCTGGAAAATAAGGGAAATTTTCTGGAAAATAAGGGACATTCTCTGGATAATAAGGGAACATTTCTGGAAAATAAGGGACATTTCCCGGATAATTGACATCATTTATTGTAAAACAAGTGAACTTCTCAGGGAAAATAAGAAAAACTTACTATAAACATGAAAGTGGAGAATATTTACTGGAAAAAAGGAAATGTACTACAAAATGTGGGACATTTTCTGAAAAACAAGATACCCTTACTCGAGAGGGGGCGGGGGGGAACGAAAAACTGCCATAAATTGAGAAACATTTTTGGGAAATTTAATCAAATGTTCTGGAAAAAAATAGGGAAAAGTTACTTTGTATTAAAAATAAAAAAACTGGAAAATGTTCTGTATGATTATACAAGTTTACTGGAAAATAAGGAAACAATTCTAGAAATCGTGTTCAAAATAAAGGAAATTCCTTGGGAAAAAAAGGTAAACATTGTAGAAATTAAGGGAAATTATGTGGCTAATAAGAGACATTGTTTCACACCCTTATGACTGTTTTGGATTTGTTGTTTTTTCCCCGTTTTACTTCCTGTCCTGATGCACTCACTAAAAAAGTGCATCAGGAATTTTTCTGGGAAAATAATGGAATGTTTCTGGGGGGAAAGGAACATTTTCTTGATAGTATACATTTTATGGAAATCCAGGAACATTTAGTTGGAAATACATTTGCTGATAAGTAAGGTGTATTTAATAAAAACAATAATAATAAGGGAAATTCATTTGAAAATTAAAGAAATTTTCTGGAAAATAAGGGACATTTTCTGGAAAATAAGGGACATTTTCTGGAAAGTAAGGGACATTTTCTGGAAAATAAGGTACATTTCCCGGATAATTGACATATTTATTGTAAAACAAGTAAACTTCTCTGAGAAAATAAGAAACACTCACTATAAACATAAGGGACATTTGCATGAAAGTGGAGAATATTTACTGGAAAAAAGGAAATGTACTACAAAATGTGGGACATTTTCTGAAAAACAAGATACCCTTACTCGGGGGGGGGGACGACGAAAAACTGCCATAAATTGAGAAACATTTTTGGGAAATTTAATCAAATGTTCTAGAAAAAAATAGGGAAAAGTTACTTTATATTAAAAATAAAAAAACTGGAAAATGTTCTGTATAATTATACAAGTTTACTGGAAAATAAGGAAACAATTCTAGAAATCGTGTTCAAAATAAAGGAAATTCCGTGGGAAAAAAAGGTAAACATTGTGGAAATTATGTGGCTAATAAGAGACATTATTTCACACCCTTGTGACTGTTTTGGATTTGTTGTTTTTTTCCCCGTTTTACTTCCTGTCTTGATACACTTTTTTACTTTCACTAAAAAAGTGCATCAGGAATTTTTCTGGGAAAATAATGGAATGTTTCTCGGGGAAAAAGGAACATTTTCTTGATAGTATACATTTTGTGGAAATCCAGGAACATTTAGTTGGAAATATATTTGCTGATAAGTAAGGTGTATTTAATAAAAACAATAATAATAAGGGAAATTCATTTGAAAATTAAAGACATTTTCTGGAAAATAAGGGACAATTTCTGGAAAATAAGGGACATTTTCTGGAAAATAAGGGACATTTTCTGGAAAATAAGAGACATTTTCTGGAAAATAAGGGTCATTTCCCGGATAATTGACATAATTTATTGTAAAACAAGTGAACTTCTCTGGGAAAGTAAGAAACACTTACTATAAACATAAGGGACATTTGCATGAAAGTGGAGAATATTTACTGGAGAAAAGGAAATGTACTAGAAAATGTGGGACATTTTCTGATAAACAAGATACCCTTACTTGGGGGTGGGGGGTGAAAAACTGCCATAAATTGAGGAACATTTTTGTGAAGTTTAATTAAATGTTCTGGAAAAAAATAGAGAAAAGTTACTTTATATTAAAAATAAAAAACTGGAAAATGTTCTGTATAATAATACAAGTTTACTGTTAAGGAAACAATTCTGGAGATCGTGTTCAAAATAAAGGAAATTCCGTGGGAAAAAAAGGTAAACATTGTGGAAATTAAGGGAAATTATGTGGCTAATAAGAGACATTGTTTCACACCCTTGTGACTGTTTTGGATTTGTTGTTTTTTCCCCGTTTTACTTCCTGTCTTGATACACTTTTTTACTTTCACTAAAAAAGTGCATCAGGAATTTTTCTGGGAAAATAATGGAATGTTTCTGGGGGGAAAGGAACATTTTCTTGATAGTATACATTTTATGGAAATCCAGGAACATTTAGTTGGAAATACATTTGCTGATAAGTAAGGTGTATTTAATAAAAACAATAATAATAAGGGAAATTCATTTGAAAATTAAAGAAATTTTCTGGAAAATAAGGGACATTTTCTGGAAAATAAGGGACATTTTCTGGAAAGTAAGGGACATTTTCTGGAAAATAAGGTACATTTCCCGGATAATTGACATATTTATTGTAAAACAAGTAAACTTCTCTGAGAAAATAAGAAACACTCACTATAAACATAAGGGACATTTGCATGAAAGTGGAGAATATTTACTGGAAAAAAGGAAATGTACTACAAAATGTGGGACATTTTCTGAAAAACAAGATACCCTTACTCAGGGGGAGGATGAAAAACTGCCATAAATTGAGGAACATTTTTGGGAAATTTAATCAAATGTTCTGGAAAAAAATAGGGAAAAGTTACTTTGTATTAAAAATAAAAAAAACTGGAAAATGTTCTGTATAATTATACAAGTTTACTGGAAAATAAGGAAGCAATTCTGGAAATCGTGTTCAAAATAAAGGAAATTCCATAGGAAAAAAAAGTAAACATTGTGGAAATTAAGGGAAATTATATGGCTAATAAGAGACATTGTGTCACACCCTTGTGACTGTTTTGGATTTGTTGTTTTTTCCCCGTTTTACTTCCTGTCTTGATACACTTTTTTAGTTTCACTAAAAAAGTGCATCAGGAATTTTTCTGGAAAAATAATGGAATGTTTCTGGGGGAAAAAGGAACATTTTCTTGATAGTATACATTTTGTGGAAATCCAGGAACATTTAGTTGGAAATATATTTGCTGATAAGTAAGGTGTATTTAATAAAAACAATAATAATAAGGGAAATTCATTTGAAAATTAAAGAAATTTTCTGGAAAATAAGGGACATTTTCTGGAAAATAAGGGACATTTTCTGGAAAGTAAGGGACAATTTCTGGAAAATAAGGGACATTTTCTGGAAAATAAACACTTACTATAAACATAAGGGACATTTGCATGAAAGTGGAGAATGTTTACTGGAAAAAAGGAAATGTACTAGAAAATGTGGGACATTTTCTGAAAAACAAGATACCCTTACTCGGGGAGGGGGGGGGGGGGGGGGGGACTGCCATAAATTGAGGAACATTTTTGTGAAATTTAATTAAATGTTCTGGAAAAAAAATAGGAAAAAGTTACTTTATATTAAAAATAAAAAACTGGAAATTGTTTACTGGAAATTAAGGAAACAATTCTGGAGAGCGTGTTCAAAATAAAGGAAATTCCATAGGAAAAAAAAGGTAAAAATTGTGGAAATGAAGGGAAGTTAAGTGTCAAATAAGAGACATTGTGTCACACACTTGTGTGACTGTTTTGGATTTGTTGTTTTTTTCCCATTTGACTTCTTCTCTTGATGTACTTCTTCATTTCCACTTGGCACAAACGCGTGACAGCATGTTGACACACAACGCCCGGTCTCGCTGACACCATGGCGGTTACCGTGACACCCCGCCATGTCTGTTTGTGACCCGCCATGTCTGTTTGTGGTCCTTTCACACTCCATTAGCGGCCCGTGAGTCAGGCTAATGGCCCGCAGGAAGTGGACGCCGTTAAACGGCGAGGACGCTGCTCGCCAAAGACGTGTAAGGTGGCGTCGACCTGTTGTTGACCTGATTGATTGACAGCTGAGGAAGGGATGTGTCCTGATTGTTCAATATCATCTTAGTGTGGATCAACACTCACTGATTGACAGTTGCTGAGGCGTGTGAAGAAGTGAAACAATCCATTCATTTTCCAGTAAATGTTCCTTATTTTCTAGTAAATGTATCTTATCCTCCAGAAAATGGTCTCTTTTTCAGGCAGATTTTTCTTATTTTTCAGAAAATGTCTCTTATTTACCAGTACATTTTTCCTATTTACCAGTAAATGTATCTTATTTGTCAGTATATGTTAATTATTTATCAGGCAATGTATCTTATTTATCAGTAAATTTACATTATATTTCAGAAAATGTTGGTTATTTACCAGTGAATGTATCTTATTTACCAGTAAATGTATCTTATTTACCAATTAATGTATCTTATTTACCAGTAAATGTATATCATTTACCAGTAAATGTATCTTATTTACCAGTAAATGTATATTATTTACCAGTAAATGTATCTTATTTACCAGTAAATGTATATTATTTACCAGTAAATGTATATTATTTAACATTAAATGCATCTTATTTATCAGTAAATTTAAATTATATTTCAGAAAATGTCTATTATTTACCGGTAAATGTATTTTATTTACCAGTAAATGTATCTTATTTATCAGTAAATGTATATTATTTAACAGTAAATGTATCTTATTTATCAGTACATTTTAATAGTTTTTCAGAAAATGTCTATTATTTACCGGTAAAATGTTTTTTAAAAAGACATTTACTAAAAACTTTTTTTTTTTTAAATACTGAAAAATAAGGGACATTTACTAGGGGAAAAAGAGACATTTACTGGAAAATAAGGGAAATTTTCTTTTAAATAGGAGACATTCAATTAAAAATATGAAAAATGTACTGGAAAATAAGAGAAATTGAAAAGAAAATATTTTTTTAAAAGCTGTAAAATAAGAGACATTTACTCAAAACTGTAAAAAAAAAATACCGGAAAATAAGGGAAATTTACTAGAGGAAAAATAGACATTTACTGGAAAATAAGGGAAATGTGCTTTCAAAATTAGAGACATTCAATAAAAAATGTGAAAAATGTACTGGAAAATAATAGAAATTGAAAATAAAATATTTTTTAAAAACCTGGAAAATAAGAGACATTTACTCAAAACTTTTTCTTTTTTTTTTAAATACTGGAAAATAAGGGACATTTACTAGGGAAAAAAAGACATTTACTGGAAAATAAGGGACATTTGCTTTTAAATAGGAGACATTCAATTAAAAATATGAAAAATGTACTGGAAAATGAGAGAAATTGAAAAGAAAATATTTTTTAAAAAGCTGCTAAATAAGAGACATTTACTCAAAACTTTAAAAAAAATACTGGAAAACAAGAGAAATTTACTAGGGGAAAAATAGACATTTACTGGAAAATAAGGGAAATGTGCTTTCAAAATAAGAGACATTCAATAAAAAATTTGAAAAATGTATATTATTTACCAGTAAATGTATCTTATTTGTCAGTATATGTTAATTATTTACCAGGCAATGTATCTTATTTATCAGTAAATTTAAATTATATTACAGAAATTGTCTATCTTTTACTGGTAAATGTATCTTATTTACCAGTAAATGTATCTTATTTACCAGTAAATGTATCTTATTTACCAGTAAATGTATATTATTTAAAAGTAAATGTATCTTATTTATCAGTAAATTTTAATAGTTTTTCAGAAAATGTCTTATTTACTGGTAAATTTATATTATTTACCAGTATATGTATCTTATATACCAGTATATGTATTTTATTTACCAGTAAATGTATATTATTTAACAGTAAATGTATCTTATTTATCAGTAAATTTAAATCGTTTTTCCGAAAATGTCTATGATTTACCGGTAAACTTATATTATTTACCAGTATCTTATTTATTGGTAAATTTATTATTATTATTATTTTTTTTCCAGAAAATGTTTCTTACTTATCAGTAAATTTAAATAGTTATTCAGAAAATGTCTATGATTTACCGGTAAACTTATATTATTTACCAGAAAATGTTTCTTATATACCGGTAAATTTATATTATTTATCAGTAAATATATCTTATTTTCCAGAAAAATGTCTCTTCCTTTCAAGTAAATGTTCCTTATTTTCTTGTAAATTTATCTTATCCTCCAGAAAATGGTCTCTTTTTCAGGCAGATTTTTCTTATTTTTCAGGATATATCTCTTATTTACCGGTACATTTTTCCTATTTACCAGTAAATGTATCTTATTTGTCAGTATATGTTAATTATTTACCAGGCAATGTCTCTTATTTATCAGTAAATTTACATTATATTTCAGAAAATGTCTATTATTTACCAGTAAATGTATCTTATTTACCAGTGAATGTATCTTATTTACCAGTAAATGTATCTTATTTATCAGTAAATTTAAATAGTTTTTCAGAAAATGTCTATGATTTACCGGTAAACTTATATTATTTTCCAGTAAATGTATCTTATTTATCGTTAAATTGATTTTAATTTTTTTTTTTCCAGAAAATGTTTCTTATATACCGGTACATTTATATTATTTATCAGTAGATATATCTTATTTTCCAGAAAAATGTCTCTTCCTTTCAATTTCCTTATTTTCCAGGTAATGTCACCTAATTTCCCGATACGTTTATCTTTTTTCAGGCAATTTTTTCTTATTTTCCAGAAAATGTCTCTTTCCCCCCCCCCCCCCCGTTACATTTTCCTTGTTTAACAGTAAATGTATCTAATCTATGAGTACATGTATCTTATTTTCTAGAAAATGTATTTTATTTTCCATTAAATTTGACTAACTTTCCAGTAACTTTCCCTCATGTTTAAGAAAATTGTCTTTCTTTTGAGCAAATATATCTTTTTTTTCCAGAAAATGTCTCTTATTTTCCAGTATATTGTACTTATTTTCCAGTAAATTTCCCCCAGTTCTCAAAAAAAAATATTTTGTTGTTGGCAAATGTATCCCATTTTCCAGGAATTCTTGTTTTTAGTTAATTTCCCTTTTTACCAGTAAATGTGTCTAATTTATCAGTAAATGCATCTTTCTTTCCAGAAAATGTCTCTTTCTTTCGAGTAAACTTTCTTAATTTTTCCAGAAAATGTCTTTTGTTGTCCAGTAAATGTTACTCATTTTCCAGTAAATTGTACTTATCTTCCAGTAAATGTTCTTAAATTTCCAGAAAATTTCCCCTATTTTTCAAGAAAATGTCTCTTAATTTTCCAAAAAATGTCCATTATTTTCCAGAAGTCTCATTTTTTCATTAAATTTCACTTATTTTCTAGTAAATGTATCTTATTTTTCAGTAAGTGTATCTGATTTTCCAGAAAATGTCCCATTGTTTACTTTGAATTACTCTTACTTTTTTGTAGTTGTATCTTTTTATCAGTAAATGTATCATTTTACAGAAAATTTTTTTCTTTTCAAGTTAATTTCCACAATTTTCCTGGAAATTGTCAATTTTTTTTATCTCCGGCAAACCCTATTTTATCTAATTGATCTTATATCATCTAACAAATGGGCGTGCTCACGGTTGATTGACATTTTTGATTGACAGCTGGTTGGAGGGGGCGTGGCTCAAACTGCATCAGCTAAAAGAGGTGTGTTTAATCACTTGAAAGGGGCGTGTCTGTGCTTGATTGACGGACATGAGACACGTGACTGGTTGATTGACTGCAGCTGAGGGGCGTGTCTAAGTTGACTGATGATAGCTTTGAGGGGCGTGTCAAATTGACAGCAGCTGTATTTGATTGACAGCTGTTTGAAAGGAGGTTATACTTTGATGACTATTAGAAAGGGGCTTTGTGTCTTTTTGATTGACAGCTCATCTAAGGAGTTGAACATGATTCTTCAGCTCTCTCCTTGTCCTTGATGTGGCAAACAGGAAGGATAGTGGTAAAACGCAGGAAGTTGTTTTTGAAGTGAAAGAAGAAGGCCGAGAGCATCAGATGGCGACATGAAGGACGCCAATTATCTGCTTTCCTCTCTTTGCCTTCCCCTCGCCTGCTGCAGACATGTCGCAGGTGTCGGTTTGTTACACATTTCTAATTTATTTATTTTGTTCCACAACATTTTTTATTTATTTATTTTGTTCCACAACAATTTTCATACATTTATTTTGTTCCACACTTTTCATTAATTTTTTCCCACACTTTTTTTAATGTATTTATTTTGTTCCACAACACCTTAATTTATTTTGTTCCACAAAATTTTTATTTCAATTATTTTGTTCCTAACATTTTTATTTCATTTATTTTGTTCCACAACACTATTAATTTATTTTGTTCCACAACATTTTTATTTCAATTATTTTGTTCCTAACATTCTTATTTCATTTATTTTGTTCCACAACACTTTTAATTTATTTTGTCCCACAACATTTGTATTTATTTTATTTTGTCCCACAACATTTGTATTTCATTTATTTTGTCCCACAACATTTTTATTTCATGTATTTTGTTTGTTCCACAACAGTTTTATTTATTTATTTAAAAATACTGGAAAATAAAGGAAATTTACGAGGAGAAAAATAGGAATTTACTGGAAAATAAGGGACATTTGCTTTTAAATAAGAGACATACAATCTAAAATATGAAAAATGTACTGGGAAATAAGACACATTTCAAGAAAATACATTTTTAAAAAGCTGAAAAATAAGAGACATTTACACGAAACCTTTTTCAAAAATACTGGAAAATAAGGGAAATTTACTAGGGGAAAAAGAGACATTTACTGGAAAATAAGGGACTTTGCTTTTAAATAAGAGACATTCAATAGAACGTGAAAAATGTACTGGAAAATAAGATACATTGAAAAGAAAATGTTTTTTAAAAAGACATTTACTTAAAACTTCTTTTTTTTTAAATACTGGAAAATAAGGGACATTTACTAGGGGACAAAGAGACATTAACTGGAAAATAAGGGAAATTTGCTTTTAAATAGGAGACATTCAATTAAAAATATGAAAAATGTACTGGAAAATGAGAGAAATTGAAAAGAAAATATTTTTTAAAAAGCTGGAAAATAAGAGACATTTACTCAAAACTTTAAAAAAAATAAAAATACCGGAAAATAAGGGAAATTTACTACAGGAAAAATAGACATTTACTGGAAAAAAAGGGAAATGTGCTTTCAAAATAAGAGACATTCAATAAAAAATGTGAAAAATGTACTGGAAAATAATAGAAATGGAAAATAAAATATTTTTTAAAAACCTGGAAAATAAGAGACATTTACTCAAAACTTTTTTTTTTTTTAAATACTAGGAAAATAAGGGACATTTACTAGGGGAAAAAGAGACATTTACTGGAAAATAAGGGAAATTTGCTTTTAAATAGGAGACATTCAATTAAAAATATAAAAAATGTACTGGAAAATAAGAGAAATTGAAAAGAAAATATTTTTTAAAAAGCTGGAAAATAAGACACATTTACTCAAAACTTTAAAAAAAAATACTGGAAAATAAGATTAATTTACTAGGGGAAAAATAGACATTTACTGGAAAATAAGGGAAATGTGCTTTCAAAATAAGAGACATTCAATAAAAAATGTGAAAAATGTACTGGAAAATAAAAGGAATTGAAAATAAAATATTCTTTAAAAAGCTGGAAAATAAGAGATATTTACTCAAAACTTTTTTTTTTCAAATACTGGAAAATAAGAGACATTTACTCGGGAAAAAGAGACATTTACTGGAAAATAAGGGAAATTTGCTTTTAAATAGGAGACATTCAATTAAAAATATGAAAAATGTACTGGAAAATGAGAGAAATTGAAAAGAAAATATTTTTTAAAAAGCTGGAAAATAACAGACATTTATTCAAAACTTTTTAAAAAATACTGGAAAATAAGGGAAATTTACTAGAGGAAAAATAGACATTTACTGGAAAATAAGGGAAATGTGCTTTCAAAATAAGAGACATTCAATAAAAAATGTGAAAAATGTACTGGAAAATAAAAGAAATTGAAAATAACATATTTTTTAAAAAGCTGGAAAATATGAGACATTTACTCAAAACTTTTTTCTTTTTTTTTAAATACTAGGAAAATAAGGGACATTTACTAGGAGAAAAAGAGACATTTACTGGAAAATAAGGGACATTTGCTTTTAAATAGGAGACATTCAATTAAAAATATGAAAAATGTACTGGAAAATAAGAGAAATTGAAAAGAAAATGTTTTTTAAAAAGCTGGAAAATAACAGACATTTATTCAAAACTTTTTAAAAAATACTGGAAAATAAGGGAAATGTATTAGGGGGAAAATAGACATTTACTGGAAAAAAGGGAAATATGCTTTCAAAATAAGAGACATTCAATAAAAATTTTGAAAAATGTACTGGAAAATAAAAGAAATTGAAAATAAAATATTCTTTAAAAAGCTGGAAAATAAGAGACATTTACTCAAAACTTTTTTTTTTTAAATACTAGGAAAATAAGGGACATTTACTAGGGGAAAAAGAGACATTTACTGGAAAATAAGGGAAATTTGCTTTTAAATAGGAGACATTCAATTAAAAATATGAAAAATGTACTGGAAAATGAGAGAAATTGAAAAGAAAATATTTTTTAAAAAGCTGGAAAATAAGAGACAATTTACTCAAAACTTAAAAAAAAAATACCGGAAAATAAGGGAAATTTACTAGAGGAAAAATAGACATTTACTGGAAAATAAGGGAAATGTGCTTTCAAAATAAGAGACATTCAATAAAAAATGTGAAAAATGTACTGGAAAATAAAAGAAATGGAAAATAAAATATTTTTTAAAAACCTGGAAAATAAGAGACATTTACTCAAAACTTTTTTTTTTGTTTACTGGAAAATAAGGTACATTTACTAGGGAAAAAAAGACATTTACTGGAAAATAAGGGAAATTTGCTTTTAAATAGGAGACATTCAATTAAAAATATGAAAAATGTACTGGGAAATGAGAGAAATTGAAAAGAAAATATTTTTTAAAAAGCTGGAAAATAAGAGACATTTACTCAAAACTTTTTTAAAAAAATACTGGAAAATAAGCTAAATTTACTAGGGGAAAATATACATTTACTGGAAAATAATGGAAATGTGCTTTCAAAATAAGAGACATTCAATAAAAAATTTGAAAAATGTACTGGAAAATAAGAGAAATTGAAAATAAAATATTTTTTAAAAAGCTGGAAAATAAGAGACATTTACCCGGAACTTAAAAAAAAGAAATACTGGAAAATAAGGGAAATTTACTAGGGGAAAAAGAGACATTTACTGGAAAATAAGGGAAATTTGCTTTTAAATAGGAGATATTCAATAAAAAATATGAAAAATGTACTGAAACATAAGAGAAATTGAAAAGAAAATATTTTTTTAAAAGCTGGAAAATAAGAGACATTGACCCGAAAATTTAAAAAAATAAATACTGGAAAATAAGGGAAATTTATTAGGGGAAAAAGAGCCATTTTCTGGAAAATAAGGTAACTTTGC
>NC_084563.2:2804598-2809598 GCF_033978685.3 Nerophis lumbriciformis
GCTGCCCTCTAAATGTCGTGAAAGACCACATTGAGTGACATGGCGGGCCACTTTAAATGATGTAACGCACCACGTTAAATGTTGTGGAAGAACGCCTTAAATAAAGTGGCAGGCCACCTTAACTGACGTAATGGCTTTAAAGGTTGTGAAAGACCACATTGAATGGCATGGCGGGCCACCTTAAATGACGTAACGGACCGTATTAAAGGAATGAATTGGAGGACCAAGTTGAATGAGATGGCGGGCCACATTAAATGGCGTAACAGACCGCATAAAATGATGTGGAAGAACGCTTTAAATGAAGAGGCAGGCCAACTTAATTGTCGTGGAAGACCAAGTTGAATGAATATTATTTATTTAACATGTATTTATATATTTATTTAACATGTATTTATATATTTATATAACATGTATTTATATATTTATGTAACATGTATTTATATATTTATTTTACATGTATTTATATAACATGTATTTATATATTTGTATAACATGTATTTATATATTTATATAACATGTATTTATATATTTATTTAACATGTATTTATATATTTATTTAACATGTATTTATATATTTATTTTACATGTATTTATATAACATGTATTTATATATTTGTATAACATGTATTTATATATTTATTTAACATGTATTTATATATTTATATAACATGTATTTATATATTTATTTAACATGTATTTATATATTTATTTTACATGTATTTATATATTTATTTTACATGTATTTATATAACATGTATTTATATATTTGTATAACATGTATTTATATATTTATTTAACATGTATTTATATATTTATTTTACATGTATTTATATAACATGTATTTATATATTTGTATAACATGTATTTATATATTTATTTAACATGTATTTATATATTTATTTTACATGTATTTATATAACATGTATTTATATATTTGTATAACATGTATTTATATATTTATTTAACATGTATTTATATATTTATTTTACATGTATTTATATAACATGTATTTATGTATTTGTATAACATGTATTTATATATTTATTTAACATGTATTTATATATTTATATAACATGTATTTATATATTTATTTAACATGTATTTATATATTTATTTAACATGTATTTATATATTTATTTTACATGTATTTATATAACATGTATTTATATATTTGTATAACATGTATTTATATATTTATTTAACATGTATTTATATATTTATATAACATGTATTTATATATTTATTTAACATGTATTTATATATTTATTTTACATGTATTTATATATTTATTTTACATGTATTTATATAACATGTATTTATATATTTGTATAACATGTATTTATATATTTATTTAACATGTATTTATATATTTATTTTACATGTATTTATATAACATGTATTTATATATTTGTATAACATGTATTTATATATTTATTTAACATGTATTTATATATTTATTTTACATGTATTTATATAACATGTATTTATATATTTGTATAACATGTATTTATATATTTATTTAACATGTATTTATATATTTATTTTACATGTATTTATATAACATGTATTTATGTATTTGTATAACATGTATTTATATATTTATTTAACATGTATTTATATATTTATATAACATGTATTTATATATTTATTTAACATGTATTTATATATTTATTTAACATGTATTTATATATTTATTTTACATGTATTTATATAACATGTATTTATATATTTGTATAACATGTATTTATATATTTATTTAACATGTATTTATATATTTATATAACATGTATTTATATATTTATTTAACATGTATTTATATATTTATTTTACATGTATTTATATAACATGTATTTATATATTTGTATAACATGTATTTATATATTTATTTAACATGTATTTATATATTTATTTTACATGTATTTATATATTTATTTAACATGTATTTATATATTTATTTAACATGTATTTTTATATTTATTTTACATGTATTTATATAACATGTATTTATATATTTGTATAACATGTATTTATATATTTATTTAACATGTATTTATATATTTATTTTACATGTATTTATATAACATGTATTTATGTATTTGTATAACATGTATTTATATATTTATTTAACATGTATTTATATATTTATATAACATGTATTTATATATTTATTTAACATGTATTTATATATTTATTTTACATGTATTTATATAACATGTATTTATATATTTGTATAACGTGTATTTATATATTTATTTAACATGTATTTATATATTTATTTTACATGTATTTATATAACATGTATTTATATATTTGTATAACATGTATTTATATATTTATTTAACATGTATTTATATATTTATTTTACATGTATTTATATATTTATTTAACATGTATTTATATATTTATTTTACATGTATTTATATAACATGTATTTATATATTTGTATAACATGTATTAATATATTTATTTAACATGTATTTATATATTTATATAACATGTATTTATATATTTATTTAACATGTATTTATATATTTATTTAACATGTATTTATATATTTATTTTACATGTATTTATATAACATGTATTTATATATTTGTATAACATGTATTTATATATTTATTTAACATGTATTTATATATTTATATAACATGTATTTATAAATTTATTTAACATGTATTTATATATTTATATAACATGTATTTATATATTTATATAACATGTATTTATATATTTATATAACATGTATTTATATATTTATATAACATGTATTTATATATTTGTATAACATGTATTTATATATTTATTTAACATGTATTTATATATTTATACAACATGTATTTATATATTTATTTAACATGTATTTATATATTTATTTTACATGTATTTATACAACGTGTATTTATATATTTGTATAACATGTATTTATATATTTATTTAACATGTATTTATATATTTATATAACATGTATTTATATATTTATTTAACATGTATTTATATATTTATTTTACATGTATTTATACAACATGTATTTATATATTTGTATAACATGTATTTATATATTTATTTAACATGTATTTATATATTTATATAACATGTATTTATATATTTATATAACATGTATTTATATATTTATGTAACATGTATTTATATATTTATATAACATGTATTTATATATTTATATAACATGTATTTATATATGTGTATAACATGTATTTATATATGTATTTAAAATGTATTTATATAGTTATTTAACTTTGGGTCTTTTCGGAATATGGTCCTTTTTGGGGTACTCTGTGACCTTTGAGTGGGAGATAGTCCTATTTGGGGTACTTTGTCATTTGTGGGGGGAAGATAGTCCTATTTGGGTACTCTGTGGCCTTTGGGGGCATATGGTAATATTTGTTGGGGTACTTTGGGACCTTTATGGGGAAGGTGGTCCTTTTTGGGGTACTTTGGAGCCTTTAGGGGAATATGGTCCTATTTGGGGTACTTTGGAGCCTTTAGGGGAATATGGTCCTATTTGGGGTACTTTGGAGCCTTTAGGGGAATATGGTCCTATTTGGGGTACTTTGGAGCCTTTAGGGGAATATGGTCCTATTTGGGGTACTTTGGAGCCTTTAGGGGAATATGGTCCTATTTGGGGGACTATGGGACCTTTAGTGGAATATGGTCCTATTCGGGGTACTTTTGGACCTTTATGGAAGAATGCCTTAAATAAAGTGGCAGGCCACCTTAACTGACGTAATGGCTTCAAAGGTTGTGAAAGACCACATTGAATGACATGGCAGGCCACATTAAATGACGTAACGGACTGCCTTAAAGATCGTGGATGACCATGTTGAATGGCATGGCGGGCCACATTAAATGACGTAACGGACCGCCTTATAGGTCTTGAAAGACCACATTGAATTACATGACGGGCCACCTTAAATGGCGTAACAGACCGCCTTGGAAGACCGTTTTAAATGAAGTGGCGGGCCAACATAAATGGCGTAACAGACCGCATAAAATGATGTGGAAGAACGCTTTAAATGAAGTGGCAGGCCAACTTAATTGTCGTGGAAGACCAAGTTGAAGTAAATGGCGTAACAGACGGCATAAAATGATGTGGAAGACCACCTTAAATGAAGTGGAGGACCATGTTGAATGGCATGGCGGGCCACGTTAATTGACGTAACGGACCGCCTTAAAGATCGCGGAAGACCACATTGAATTACATGGCGGGCCACCTTAAATGGCGTAACAGACCGCCTTGGAAGACCGTTTTAAATGAAGTGGCGGGCCAACATAAATGGCGTAACAGACCGCATAAAATGATGTGGAAGAACGCTTTAAATGAAGAGGCAGGCCAACTTAAATGTCGTGGAAGACCAAGTTGAATGACATGGGGCCACATTAAATGGCGTAACAGACCACATTAAATGGCGTAACAGACCACATAATATGATGTGGAAGAATGCCTTAATTAAAGTGGCGGGTCAACTTAATTGTCGTGGAAGACCAAGTTGAATGACATGGGGCCACTTTAAATGGCGTAACAGACCACATTAAATGGCGTAACAAACCACATAATATGATGTGGAAGAATGCCTTAAATAAAGTGGCGGGCCAACTTAAATGACGTAACGGACCGCCTTTGAAGACCGTTTTAAATGAATTGGAGGACCATGTTGAATGAGATGGCGGGCCACTTTAAATGACATAAAAGACCGCATAAAATGATGTGGAAGAACGCTTTAAATGAAGAGGCAGGCCAATTTAAATGTCGTGGAAGACCAAGTTGAATGGTATGGCAAGCCACCTTAAATGACGTAACAGATCGCCTTAAAGATCGTGGAAGACCACGTTGAATGATATGGCGGGCCACCTTAAATGGCGTAACAGACCGCGTAAAATGATGTGGAAGAACGCCTTAAATGAAGTGGCGGGCCACCTTAAATGTTGTAGAAGACCATGTTGAATGATGTGGCGGGCCACAATAAATGGCGTAACAGACCGCA
>NC_084563.2:2814598-2882098 GCF_033978685.3 Nerophis lumbriciformis
GTCCTTTTTGGGGTACTCTGTGACCTTAGAGTGGGAGAGAGTCCTATTTGGGGTACTTTGTCATTTGTGGGGGGAAGATAGTCCTATTTGGGTACTCTGGGGCCTTTGGGGGCATATGGTCATATTTGTTGGGGTACTTTGGGACCTTTATGGGGAAGGTGGTCCTATTTGGGGTACTTTGGAGCCTTTGGGGTAATATGGTCCTATATGAAGTACTATGGGACCTTTAGGGGAATATGGTCCTATTTGGGGTACTTTGGAGTCTTTAGGGGAATATGGTCCTATTTGGGGGACTGTGGGACCTTTAGTGGAATATGGTCCTATTCGGGGTACTTTTGGACCTTTATGGGAAGATTGTCCTATCTTTGGTACGTTGATGTCTTTGGGTAATATGGTCCTATCTGGACTACATCGGGACCTTTAGGAAAAGGGGGTCCTATCCGGAGTACTTTGGGACCTTTAGGACAAGATGGTCCTAATGTTTTTTTTGGGGGGGAACTTCAGTTGTAATAGTCATTTCCTGAGTCCATGGACTTTGTGCATAGGCCTTAATCTTTTTCATAAGAGAAAAATAACTCCTAAAAGCCTTCGCTCCATTGAATAAATGCCACAACTTGCCTGAAAAACTCATCAGTGACTTGGACTTGGACCTGAACCCACATTGAAAAACTCATCAGTGACTTGGACTTGGACCTGAACCCACATTGAAAAACTCATCAGTGACTTGGACTTGGACCTGAACCCACATTGCCTGTAACTGGAGCAGTTTTATGCTCTGCATTTTGTTTCCTTACCGTCCCCAAAGCCAACCCCACGCTTACCAATAAATGCAGGTACACATCAAACGGTGATTGTGATGGAACAAAACACACTTATTGAAAAGAAATACATTGACTTCCTGACATATGTGAACCTCAGAACTTAAACAAAACGTGTTTTCTCCTCAAATCTACATGAAGACACAACAATAATCTGATTTGACACTCTGTGGGTCGGCCAGGTCCATTTCCTGTCACCAGTAGGTGTGCCAGGTCCACTTCCTGTCACCGGGATTTTTTCTAAGTCTCAAAAAAATCTGGATTTTTTTCTAGGTATCAAAAAGTCTGAATTTTTTTTGTCAAAAAGTCTGAATTTTTTGTAAGTGTCAAAAAAAATCTGCATTTTTTTGTAAGTATGAAAAAAGTCCGAATTTTTTGGTCAAAAAGTCGGGATTTTTTCTAACTGCCAAAAAGTCTGAATTTTTTTTTGTCAAGAAGTCGGGATTTTTTCTAAATGTCAAAAAGTCTGAATTTATTTGGTCAAAAAGTCGGGATTTTTTTCTAAGTGTCAAAAAGTCGGGATTTTTTTTTTAAGTGTCAAAAAGTCTGAATTTTTTTGGTCAAAAACTCTGGATTTTTTTCGAAGTGTCAAAAAGTCCGAATTTTTTGGTCAAAAAGTCGGGATTTTTTCTAACTGCCAAAAAGTCTGAATTTTTTTTGTCAAAAAGTCGGGATTTTTTGGGTCAAAAAGTCGAGATTTTTTTGGTCAAAAAGTCAGGATTTTTTCGAAGTGTCAAAAAAAATCAGGATTTTTTGTAAGTATGGAAAAAGTCCGAATTTTTTGGTCAAAAAGTCGGGATTTTTTCTAACTGCCAAAAAGTCTGATTTTTTTTGTCAAAAAGTCTGAATTTGTTTTGGTCAAAAAGTCGGGATTTTCTTCTAAATGTCAAAAAGTCGGGATTTTTTTTTTATAAGTGTCAAAAAGTCTTAATTTTTAGTCGGGATTTTTTTCTAGGTATCAAAAAGTCTGAATTTTTTTGGTCAAAAAGTCTGAATTTTTTCTAAGTGTCAAAAAAATCTGGATTTTTTATAAGTATGAAAAAAGTCTGAATTTTTTTTGTCAGAAAGTCTGGATTTTTTTGTAAGTGTCAAAAAGTCAGATTTCTTTTGTCAAAAAGTCTGGATTTTTTTCTAAGTGTCAAAAAAATCTGGATTTTTTTCTAAGTATGAAAAAAGTCAGAATTTTTTTTGTCAGAAAGTCGAGATTTTTTCTAACTGTCAAAAAGTCAGATTTTTTTTTTGTCAAAAAGTCGGGATTTTTTCTAAGTGTCAAAAAGTCTGATTTTTTTTTGGTCAAAAAGTCGGGATTTTTTTGGTCAAAAACTGTATTTTTTCGAAGTGTCAAAAAGTCTGAATTTTTTGGTCAAAAAGTCGGGATTTTTTCTAACTGCCAAAAAGTCTGAATTTTTTTTGTCAAAAAGTCGGGATTTTTTTAAAAGTGTCAAAAAGTCAGGATTTTTTCGAAGTGTCAAAAAAAATCTGGATTTTTTGTAAGTATGGAAAAAGTCCAAATTTTTTTGGTCAAAAAGTCGGGATTTTTTCTAAATGTCAAAAAGTCTGAATTTTTTTGGTCAAAAAGTCTGGATATTTTTCTAAGTGTCAAAAAGTCGGGATTTTTTTTTAAGTGTCAAAAAGTCTGAATTTTTTTGTAAAAAAGTCAGGATTTTTTTCTACATATTCTTTCAAATTTTTTTACAAGAAAAACTGAACATTTGTGCAATATTATGATAAAAGTTGTAATTTTACTCAATAACAGTCGCAATTTTACAAGAAAAAGCTTAACATTTTGGCAATTTTATGAAAAGAGTCGTCATTTTACTTAACGTAAAATCAGCTTTTTTCAGGGATGAATAGGGAAGTCCTTCTTTATCTTGTTTTATCATATATTGCTGCCTTTGCACCTGTCAATGTTTACTTTTGTACGCACATTAAATCAACAAACTTTGGAGCAATGTTCACGGACTCTAGTATTTGGCTCTCTGTTAGATGCAATGTTATTGGGACCATGATTTATGTTCACACCTCCTCATATGGAAGATACTTTTCCTTCTTCATGTCTCAAGAAGGGTAGAAATACAAGAACACACACACACACACACACACACACACACACACACACACACACACACACACACACACCCTGGTTAAGCTGGCAGGCTCGATGGAAGAGGAATACGTGGTTGATGACTTGTTGTAATTCCATCACTTTCAGCAATTAGTCCTTCCTTGTGCGCCAGGGACCGAGACTGTGGCCCCTGAGCGGGGTCAATTAGAGACTATGGAGTCACTCCACTGAAACGTGACGTCCATCACTGAGTTCTGCTTTAATGGCGTCATATAAATGTATCTCACTCGCCATCCCTTCGGCTGGCCGGGGGCCCCCGGGGGACGTGGCCCTGGTCCCTCAGACGTGTGCTTCCTGTCACCACCTGCGGGTTATCAAGCATGCAACCTTTGCTTGTTGGAGCGCATATTTCACTTCAAGGCCTGTCAATTATATCTGATTGCTTCAATTGGAGTGTAAAATATGTGTCATGTTAGCATGTAAGCTAGCTAGCGATCAGCAGCACTAGCTGTTAGCTGGAGATCAGAGCGCTAGCTGCTAGCTATATTAAATTGGGGGTATGACGTTTGCAATAAGGAAATATGTGTCTTATATTCAAGTTAGCTTTTAGGTTAGCTGAGCATTTAGCACCCTAGCTGCCATCTAGCGATCAGTGGCACTAGTTGCCAGCTAGCGATCAGAGCGCTAGCTGCTAGCTATATTAAATTGGGGTAAGACGTTTGCAATAGGGAAATATGTGTCTTGTATTCATGTTAGCTTTTAGGTTAGCTGAGCATTTAGCACCCTAACTGCCATCTAGCGATCAGTGGCACTAGTTGCCAGCTAGCGATCAGAGCGCTAGCTGCTAGCTATATTAAATTGGGGTAAGACGTTTGCAATAGGGAAATATGTGTCTTGTATTCATGTTAGCATGTAAGATAGCTAGCATTTAGCACCCTAGCTGCCATCTAGTGGCACTAGTTGCCAGCTAGCGATCAGAGCGCTAGCTGCTAGCTATATTAAATTGGGGTAAGACGTTGGCAATAGGGAAATATGTGTCTTGTATTCATGTTAGCATGTAAGATAGCTAGCATTTAGCACCCTAGCTGCCATCTAGTGGCACTAGTTGCCAGCTAGCGATCAGAGCGCTAGCTGCTAGCTATATTAAATTGGGGGTATGACGTTTGCAATAAGGAAAAATGTGTCTTGTATTCAAGTTAGCTTTTAATTTAGCTGAGCATTTAGCACCCTAGCTGCCATCTAGCGTAAGTGGCACTAGTTGCCAGCTAGCGATCAGAGCGCTAGCTGCTAGCTATATTAAATTGGGGTAAGAAGTTTGCAATAGGGAAATATGTGTCTTGTATTCATGTTAGCATGTAAGATAGCTAGCATTTAGCACCCTAGCTGCCATCTAGTGGCACTAGTTGCCAGCTGGCGATCAGAGCGCTAGCTGCTAGCTATATTAAATTGGGGGTATGACGTTTGCAATAAGGAAATATGTGTCTTGTATTCAAGTTAGCTGAGCATTTAGCACCCTAGCTGCCATCTAGCAATCAGTGGCACTCGTTGCCAGCTAGCGATCAGAGCGCCAGCTGCTAGCTATATAAAATTGGGGGTATGATGTTTGCAATAGGGAAATATGTATCTTGTATTCATGTTAGCTTTTTAGTTAGCTGAGCATTTAGCACCCTAGCTGCCATCTAGCAATCAGTGGCACTAGTTGCCAGCTAGCGATCAGAGCGCTAGCTGCTAGCTATATTAAATTTGGGTAAGACATTTGCAATAGGGAAATATGTGTCTTGTATTCAAGTTAGCTGAGCATTTAGCACCCTAGCTGCCATCTAGCGATCAGTGGCACTAGTTGCCAGCTAGCGATCAGAGCGCTAGATATATTAATTGGAGTAAGACGTTTGCAATAGAGAAATATGTGTCTTGTTTTCATGTTAGCATGTAAGATAGCTAGCATTTAGCACCCTAGCTGCCATCTAGTGGCACTAGTTGCCAGCTAGCGATCAGAGCACTAGCTGCTAGCTATATAAAATTGGGGTATGATGTTTGCAATAGGGAAATATGTGTCTTGTATTCATGTTAGCTTTTTAGTTAGCTGAGTATTTAGCACCCTAGCTGCCATCTAGCAATCAGTGGCACTATTTGCCAGCTAGCGATCAGAGCGCTAGCTGCTAGCTATATTAAATTGGGGTAAGACGTTTGCAATAGGGAAATATGTGTCTTGTTTTCATGTTAGCATGTAAGATAGCTAGCATTTAGCAACCTAGCTGCCATCTAGTGGCACTAGTTGCCAGCTAGCGATCAGAGCGCTAGCTGCTAGCTATATAAAATTGGGACAAAACAACAAACTCCACAATTTGTGGGTGAGGTCGCGCCATGTGGGGATCTTTCACCTGACGTGTGTGTGTGTGTGTGTGTGTGTGTGTGTGTGTGTGTGTGTGTGTGTGTGTGTGTGTGTGTGTGTGTGTGTGTGTGTGTGTGTGTGTGTGTGTTGTTTGACGTTTTTGACAAAACAACACACTCCACTATTTTTGGGCGAGGTCGCGCCATGTGAGGACCTTTTCACCTGACGTGTGTGTGTGTGTGTGTGTGTGTGTGTGTGTGTGTGTGTGTGTGTGTGTGTGTGTGTGTGTGTGTGTGTGTGTGTGTGTGTGTGTTGTTGGAGCAGTGCGAGGTAAATAGTAATTGCACACGAGGGGCTGTGTGTGCGTGCGGCGGTGTGCAGCGGCGTGTTGGCGCAGGTGTCAAAAAAGTGTGTAATTAGCAAACAAACAAACAAACAAACGAGCGAGCGGGGGAGGACGGCGGCCGCAGGAGGAATCACATGACTCGAGTGGGGAAGGCGTGACGACGAGCGCGCGACGTCAGCGACTCACAACGCGCTGGCGCTCACCGCAACACGAGTTGTCGAGTCCGACCGAACATTTGTGGTCTTGTTAGCAGAGGTGTTGCCACACAACTACCTCGGTGTTGTTGCGCAACCTTCAAGCGCTCATTTGCATATTTACATCACACAAGTCCAACTATAAATATTTACATTGCACAAGTCCAACTGTAAGTATTTACATCACACAAGTCCAACTATAAGTATTTACATCGCACAAGTCCAACTAGAAATATTTACATCGCACAAGACCAACTATAAGTATTTACATTGCACAAGTCCAACTATAAATATTTACATTGCACAAGTCCAACTATAAGTATTTACATCGCACAAGTCCAACTATAAATATTTACATTGCACTAGTCCAACTATAAATATTTACATTGCACAAGTCCAACTATAAATATTTACATTGTACAAGTCCAACTATAAGTATTTAGATCGCACAAGTTCAACTATAAGTATTTACATCGCACAAGTCCAACTATAAGTATTTACATCGCACAAGTCCAACTATAACTATTTACATCGCACAAGTCCAACTATAAGTATTTACATCGCACAAGTCCAACTATAAATATTTACATCGCACAAGTCCAACTATAAGTATTTACATCACACAAGTCCAACTATAAATATTTACATCGTACAAGTCCAACTATAAATATTTACATCGCACAAGTCCAACTATAAATATTTACATTGCACAAATCCAACTGTAAGTATTTACATCACACAAGTCCAACTATAAATATTTACATCGCACAAGCCCAACTATACATATTTACATCGCACAAGTCCAACTATAAATATTTACATCGCAGAAGTCCAACTATAAATATTTACATCGCACAAGTCCAACTATAAATATTTACATCGCACAAGTTCAATTATAAATATTTACATCGCACAAGTCCAACCATAAATATTTACATCGCACAAGTTCAATTATAAATATTTACATTGCACAAGTCCAACTATAAGTACTTACATCGCACAAGTCCAACTATAAATATTTACATTGCACAAGTCCAACTATAAATATTTACATTGCACAAGTTCAACTATAAGTATTTACATTGCACAAGTCCAACTATAAATATTTACATTGTACAAGTCCAACTATAAGTATTTACATCACACAAGTCTAACTATAAATATTTACATTGTACAAGTCCAATTATAAGTATTTACATCACACAAGTCCAACTATAAGTATTTACATCGCACAAGTCCAACGATAAGTATTTACATCGCACAAGTCCAATTATAAATATTTACATCGCACAAGTCCAACTATAAATATTTACATTGCACAAATCCAACTGTAAGTATTTACATCACACAAGTCCAACTATAAATATTTACATTGCACAGGTCCAACTATAAATATTTACATTGCACAAATCCAACTGTAAGTATTTACATTGCACAAATCCAACTAAGTATTTACATCACACAAGTCCAACTATAAGTATTTACATTGCACAAGTCCAACTATAAATATTTACATTGTACAAGTCCAACTATAAGTATTTACATCACACAAGTCTAACTATAAATATTTACATTGTACAAGTCCAATTATAAGTATTTACATCACACAAGTCCAACTATAAGTATTTACATCGCACAAGCCCAACTATAAATATGTACATTGCACAAATCCAACTATAAGTATTTACATCACACAAGTCCAACTATAAATATTTACATTGCACAGGTCCAACTATAAATATTTACATTGCACAAATCCAACTGTAAGTATTTACATTGCACAAATCTAACTAAGTATTTACATCACACAAGTCCAACTATAAGTATTTACATTGCACAAGTCCAACTATAAATATTTACATTGCACAAGTCCAACTATAAATATTTACATTGTACAAGTCCAACTATAAGTATTTACATCGCACAAATCCAACTGTAAGTATTTACATCACACAAGTCCAACTATAAGTATTTACATCACACAAGTCCAACTATAAGTATTTACATCGCACAAGTCCAACTATGAGTTTTTACATCGCACAAGTTCAACTATGAGTTTTTATATCGCACAAGTCCAACTATAACTATTTATATTGCACAAGTCCAACTATAAGTATTTACATCGCACAAGTCCAACTATAAATATTTACATCGCACAAGTCCAACTATAAGTATTTACATCGCACAAGTCCAACTATAAATATTTACATCGCACAAGTCCAGCGATAAGTATTTACATCGCACAAGTCCAACTATAAATATATACATCGCACAAGTCCAACTATAAATATTTACATCGCACAAGTCCAACTATAAATATATACACCGCACAAGTCCAATTATAAATATTTACATTGCACAAGTCCAACGATAAGTACTTACATCGCACGAGTCCAACCATAAATATTTACATCGCACAAGTCCAACTATAAATATTTATATCGCACAAGTCCAACTATAACTATTTAAGTTGCACAAGTCCAACTATAAATATTTACATCGCACAAGTCCAACTATAACTATTTACATCGCACAAGTCCAACTATAAATATTTACATTGCACAAGTCCAACTGTAAATATTTACATCGCACAAGTCCAACTATAAATATTTACATCGCACAAGTCCAACTATAAATATTTACATCACACAAGTCCAACTATAAGTATTTACATCGCACAAGTCCAACTATAAATAATTACATCGCACAAGTCCAACTATAAATATTTACATCGCACAAGTCCAACTATAAGTATTTACATCGCACAAGTCCAACTATAAGTATTTACATTGCACAAGTCCAACTATAAATATTTACATTGTACAAGTCCAACTATAAGTATTTACATCACACAAGTCCAACTATAACTATTTACATCGCACAAGTCCAACTATAAGTATTTACATCGCACAAGTCAAACTATAAATATTTACATTGCACAAGTCCAACTATAAATATTTACATTGCACAAGTCCAACGATAAGTATTTACATCGCACAAGTCCAATTATAAATATTTACATCACACAAGTCCAACTATAAGTATTTACATCGCACAAGTCCAACTATGAGTTTTTACATCGCACAAGTTCAACTATGAGTTTTTATATCGCACAAGTCCAACTATAACTATTTATATTGCACAAGTCCAACTATAAGTATTTACATCGCACAAGTCCAACTATAAATATTTACATCGCACAAGTCCAACTATAAGTATTTACATCGCACAAGTCCAACTATAAATATTTACATCGCACAAGTCCAGCGATAAGTATTTACATCGCACAAGTCCAACTATAAATATATACATCGCACAAGTCCAACTATAAATATTTACATCGCACAAGTCCAACTATAAATATATACATCGCACAAGTCCAACTATAAATATTTACATTGCACAAGTCCAACTATACATATTTACATCACACAAGTCCAACTATGAATATTTACATCGCACAAGTCCAACTATAAATATTTACGTCGCACAAGTCCAACTATAACTATTTACATCGCACAAGTCCAATTATAAGTATTTACATCGCACGAGTCCAATTATAAATATTTACATTGCACAAGTCCAACGATAAGTACTGACATCGCACGAGTCCAACCATAAATATTTACATCGCACAAGTCCAACTATAAATATTTATATCGCACAAGTCCAACTATAACTATTTAAGTTGCACAAGTCCAACTATAAATATTTACATTGCACAAGTCCAACTATAAGTATTTACATCGCACAAGTCCAACTATAAATATTTACATCGCACAAGTCCAACTATAAGTATTTACATCGCAAAAGTCCAACTACAAATATTTACATCGCACAATTCCAACTATAACTATTTACATCGCACAAGTCCAACTATAAATATTTACATTGCACAAGTCCAATTATAAGTATTTACGTTGCACAAGTTCAACTATAAATATTTACATTGCACAAGTCCAATTATAAGTATTTACATCGCTCAAGTCCAATTATACATATTTACATTGCACAAGTCCAACTATAAATATTTACATCGCACAAGTCCTACTATAAGTGTTTACATCGCACAAGTCCAACTATAAATATTTACATCGCACAAGTCCAACTATAACTATTTACATTGCACAAGTCCAACTATAACTATTTACATCGCACAAGTCCAACTTTAAATATTTACATTGCACAAGTCCAACTATAAATATTTTCATCGCACAAGTCCAACTATAAATATTTTCATCGCACAAGTCCAACTATAAATATTTACATCGCACAAGTCCAACTATAAGTATTTACATCGCACAAGTCCAACTATAAATATCTACATTGCACAAGTCCAGCTATAACTATTTACATCGCACAAGTCCAACTATAACTATTTACATAGCACAAGTCCAACTTTAAATATTTATATCGCACAAGTCCAACTTTAACTATTTACATTGCACAAGTCCAACTATAAATTTTTACATCGCACAAGTCCAATTATAAGTATTTACATCGCACGAGTCCAATTATAAATTTTTGCATTGCACAAGTCCAACTATAACTATTTACATCACACAAGTCCAACTATAACTATTTACATTGCACAAGTCCAACTATAAATATTTACATTGCACAAGTCCAATTATAAGTATTTACATCGCACAAGTCCAACTATAAATATTTACATCGCACAAGTCCAATTATAAATATTAATTTCTCATACCTTAATCACACACTAATGTTATATATCACAACACAAGGTGAAATATTACACACCATCAAACACAATCATAGTTACCATCACCAATGTCATATATATACATACATACATACATATATATATATATATATATATATATATGTATATATATATATATATATATATATATATATATGTCTTAATAAGGTTATCCAAAAAATAGTGCTCGATACCGTAGTAGAGCGCAATATATGTATGTGTGGGAAAAAAATCACAAGACTACTTCATCATGAAATAGTCTTGTGATTTTTTTTTTCCCCCACACACATATATAAATATATATATATATATATATATATATATATATATATATATATATATATATATATATATATATATATATATATATATATATATATATATATATATATATATGTATATATGTCACTTTATTTATTGTAATACGTATATAGTGAGTGAGTGAGTGAGTGAACAGAAAGTGAAAGTTATTAGAAGTGCATAATAAATATGATGTCAGGATTAATGATGTCATTAAAAGAAATTGCTGTGATAATTGCAATTTTAAATTGGTTTTAAATTGCTGCAATGAGGAAAGATGGTTTTATTTTGTAAAAAGGAAAATGTTATAAAAGAAATGAATATGTATTAGCACACATAGAAGTACAGAACATTGATACCAGTGAGTGGTACTGTATCGGTTTTATCCTTCATCGTTTTACCAACTTCCTGTTTTATCCTCTGTCGTTTAACTAACTTCCTGTTTTGTCCTCTATCGTTTTGCCGACTTTTTGTTTTATTCTCCATCATTTTACCAACTTCCTGTTTGATCCTCCATCATTTTATTGACTTCCTGTTTGATCCTCCATTGTTTTATTAACTTCCTGTTCTATCCTCCATCGTTTTATTAACTTCCTGTTTGATCCACCATCATTTTATTGACTTCCTGTTTGATCCTCCATTGTTTTATTAACTTCCTGTTCTATCCTCCATCGTTTTATTAACTTCCTGTTTGATCCTCCATTATTTTATTAACTTCCTGTTTGATCCTCCATCGTTTTATTAACTTCCTGTTCCGTCCTCCATTATTTTATCAATTTCCTGTTTTTTCCTCCATTGTTTTATTGATTTCCCTTTCCGTCCTTCATCGTTTTACGGACTTCCTGTTTTATCCTCCATCGTTTTTTTGACTTCCTGTTTTGTCCTCCCTTGTTTTACTGACTTCCTGTTTTATCCTTCATCGTTTTACTGACTTCCTGTTCCGTTCTCCATCGTTTTACCCACTTCCTGTTCTGTCCTCCATCATTTTACCAACTTCCTGTGCCGTTATCCATCATTTTACCAACTTCCTGTTTTGTCCTCCATTGTTTTATTGACTTCCTGTTCCATCCTCCATGGTTTTACCAACTTCCTGTTTGATTCTCCATCGTTGTATTGACTTCCTGTACCATCGTCTATGGTTTTACAGACTTCCTGTTTCGTCCTGCATTGTTTTTTTCACTTCTTGTTTTATCCTCCATCGTTTTACCAATTTCCTGTTTTAGCTTCTATTGTTTTACCAACTTCCTGTTTCATCCTCCATCGTTTTACCAACTTCCTGTTTCATCCTCCATCGTTTTACCAACTTCCCCTTCCGTCCTCCATCGTTTTACCAACTTCCTGTTTTATCCTCTATTGTTTTACCAACTTCCTGTTTTATCCTCCATTGTTTTACCAACTTCCTATTTTATTCTCTTATCGTTTTACCGCCTTCCTGTTCCGTCCTCCATCGTTTTACCGACTTCCTATTTTATCTTCCATCGTTTTACTGACTTCCTGTTTTATCCTTCATCGTTTTACCGACTTCCTGTTCTGTCCTCCATTGTTATACTGACTTCCTGTTCCATTCTCCATCGTTTTACCCACTTCCTGTTCCGTCCTCCATCGTTTTACTGACTTCCTGTTCTATCCTCCATCGTTTTACCAACTTCCTGTTCCATCCTCCATCATTTTACCAACTTCCTGTTTTGTCCTCCATTGTTTTATTGACTTCCTGTGCCGTCCTCCATCGTTTTACCAACTTCCTGTTTGATTCTCCATCGTTGTATTGACTTCCTGTACCACCCTCCATGGTTTTACCGACTTCCTGTGCTGTCTTCCATCATTTTACCGACTTCCTGTTCTATCCTTCATGGTTTTACCGACTACTTGTTCCGTCCTCCATTGTTTTACCGACTTCCTGTTACATTCTCCATCGTTTTACCCACTTCCTGTTCTGTCCTCCATCATTTTACCAACTTCCTGTTTTGTCCTCCATTGTTTTATTGACTTCCTGTGCCATTCTCCATCGTTTTACCAACTTCCTGTTTGATTCTCCATCATTGTATTGACTTCCTGTACCATCCTCTATGGTTTTACCGACTTCCTGTTCTATCCTCCATCGTTTTACCAACTTCCTGTTCCGTCCTCCATGGTTTTACCGACTTCCTGTGCCGTCCTCCATCATTTTACCGACTTCCTGTTCTATCCTTCATGGTTTTACCGACTACTTGTTCCGTCCTCCATCGTTTTACCGACTTCCTGTGCTGACCTCCATCATTTTACCAACTTCCTGTTCCGTCCTCCATCGTTTTACCGACTTCCTGTGCTGACCTCAATCGTTTTACCGACTTCCTGTTCCGTCCTCCATCATTTTACCAACTTCCTGTTCCGTCCACCATTATTTTATCAACTTCCTGTCCCGTCCTCCATCGTTTTACCGACTTCCTGTGCTGTCTTCCATCATTTTACCGACTTCCTGTTCTATCCTTCATGGTTTTACCGACTACTTGTTCCGTCCTCCATCGTTTTACCGACTTCCTGTGCCGTCCTCCATCATTTTACCAACTTCCTGTTCCGTCCTCCATTATTGTATCAACTTCCTGTTCCGTCCTCCATCGTTTTACCGACTTCCTGTGCTGTCTTCCATCATTTTACCGACTTCCTGTTCTATCCTTCATGGTTTGACCGACTACTTGTTCCGTCCTCCATCGTTTTACCGACTTCCTGTTCCGTCCTCCATTATTTTATCAACTTCCTGTTCCGTCCTCCATCGTTTTATCGACTTCCTGTGCTGTCTTCCATCATTTTACCGACTTCCTGTTCTATCCTTCATGGTTTTTCCGACTACTTGTTCCGTCCTCCATCGTTTTACCGACTTCCTGTTCCGTCCTCCATCGTTTTACCGACTTCCTGTTCCGTCCTCCATTATTTTATCAACTTCCTGTTCCGTCCTCCATCGTTTTACCGACTTCCTGTTCCGTCCTCCATTATTTTATCAACTTCCTGTGCTGTCCTCCATCGTTTTACCAACTTCCTGTTCCGTCCTCCATCAACAACCTGCAGCAGGTAGAAATCCAAACTCCATCCTTTGTTATCTTTGGAGCACAGTGGCTTACAAAGAGTGTTGGTCGGCCTCAGCTGTGTGTGTGTGTGTGTGTGTGTGTGTGTGTGTGTGTGTGTGTGTGTGTGTGTGTGTGTGTGTGTGTGTGTGTGTGTGTGTGTGTGTGGCCTGCCTGCATGTTCACAAATGATAAGTCGGAGCAAAATAAAAACATCAAAGGTGGAGTGAAAGCAGCCCAGAGGAGGATTGTTCTGGAAATAACCTCAAAGCGTCTCACGAGCACCGTCCCCCGTCCCCCCCCCCCCCCCCGTCCTGACCGCCCACTCCAAGTGGGTCAGCGAGGTTGGCGCAAACTAATAGCGCATCATTTTTAATTGCCCCTGCATGCACGTCTCTGACTGATGCCATCAGCACTAATTAGCGGGCGACGGCGTTATCAAGTCGCGGTCGTGTCGGCCGCTCGCTCCTTAACTCCGCTGCCAAATTGAACTTCTGTCAGCTAACGAGCACGTGGAGGCGCCAATTAAGAGCCGCTGGTGCGCCTTCAGCCAGGATCCACGTGAACGCTCGCCGCGGCATCAGGGAGGCGACTTCCGGAAACGTCTGTGGACGCTGCAAGACGTGGACAACAATTTACAGGATGAACAACAAGAAGTTTGCATACTTCCGTGCAGTCATGTGCGATACCACACATTCTATTACCGATACGATACCGAGTAACATTCAGGCTGGTTACCGATACTTATACCTAAATATCTTTGATAGGATTTATTTTTAAATGTGTATTTGCAAATATTAACCGTACTCCATCATTTTATCAATTTCCTGTTTTATTCTCCATCGTTTTATTGACTTCCTGTTTGACCCTTTATCATTTTATTGACTTCCTGTTTGAGCCTTTATCATTTTATTGACTTCCTGTTCCGTCCTCCCTTCATTTACCACTTTCCTGTTTTATACTTCATCGTTTCACCGACTTCCTGTTTTATCTTCCATCGTTTTACCAACTTCCTGTTTCGTCCTCCATTGTTTTACCGACTTCCTGTTTTGTAATCCATTGTTTTACCAACTTCCTGTTTTGTCGTCCATCGTTTTACCGACTTCCTGTTTTATTCTCCATCGTTTTACCGACTTTCTGCTTTATTCTCCATCGTTTTACCAACTTCCTGTTTTGTCGTCCATCATTTTACCGACTTCCTGTTTTATTCTCCATCCTTTTACCGACTTTCTGCTTTATTCTCCATCGTTTTACCAACTTCCTGTTTCATCCTCCATCATTTTATTGACTTCCTGTTCTATCTTCCATCGTTTTTTTGACTTCCTGTTCCGTCCTCCAATGTTTTATTGACTTCCTGTTTCATCTTCCATCTTTTTATTGACTTCCCTTTCCATCCTCCATCGTGTTACCGACTTCCTGTTTTATCCTCCATAGTTTTACCAACTTCCTGTTTCGTCTTCCATTGTTTTACCGACTTCCTGTTCTATCCTTCATGGTTTTACCGACTACTTGTTCTGTCCTCCATCGTTTTACTGACTTCCTGTTCCGTCCTCCATCGTTTTACCGACTTCCTGTTTCATCCTCCATGGTTTTATTGATTTCCCTTTTCTCCATCCATCGTTTTACTGACTTCCTGCTTTATTCTCTATCGTTTTACTGACTTCCTGCTTTATTCTCCATCGTTTTACCGACTTCCTGTTTTATCCTCCATCGTTTTACCAACTTCCTGTTCGTCCTCATTGTTTTACCGACTTCCTGTTTGATCCTCCATCGTTTTACCGACTTCCTGTTTGATCCTCCATCGTTTTATTGACTTCCTGTTCTATCCTCCATCGTTTTTTTGACTTCCTGTTCTGTCCTCCAATGTTTTATTGACTTCCTGTTTCATCTTCCATCTTTTTATTGACTTCCCTTTTCGTCATCCATCGTTTTACTTACTTCCTGCTTTATTCGCCATCGTTTTACTGACTTCCTGTTTTATCCTCCATCGTTTTACCAACTTCCTGTTCGTCCTCATTGTTTTACCGACTTCCTGTTTTGTCCTCCATCGTTTTACCAACTTCCTGTTCGTCCTCATTGTTTTACCGACTTCCTGTTTTATCCTCCATCGTTTTATGGGTTGTACTTGTACTTGTATAGCGCTTTTCTACCTTCAAGATACTCAAAGCGCTTTGACACTACTTCCACATTTACCCATTCACACACACATTCACAACTTCCTGTTCGTCCTCATCGTTTTGCCAACTTCCTGTTTTATCCTCCATTGTTTTACCAACTTCCTGTTTCGTCCTCCATTGTTTTACCGACTTTTTGTTTTGTAATCCATTGTTTTACCAACTTCCTGTTTCATCTTCTATCTTTTTATTGACTTCTCTTTTCATCATCCATCGTTTTACTGACTTCCTGCTTTATTCTCCATCGTTTTACCGACTTCCTGTTTGATCCTCCATCGTTTTACCAACTTCCTGTTCGTCCTCATTGTTTTACCGACTTCCTGTTTTATCCTCCATCGTTTTACCAACTTCCTGTTTTATCCTCCATAGTTTTACCAACTTCCTGTTTCGTCTTACATTGTTTTACCGACTTCCTGTTTTATAATCCATTGTTTTACCAACTTCCTGTTTCATCTTCCATCTTTTTATTGACTTCTCTTTTCATCATCCATCGTTTTACTGACTTCCTGCTTTATTTTCCATCGTTTTACCGACTTCCTGTTTGATCCTCCATTGTTTTACCAACTTCCTGTTCGTCCTCATTGTTTTACCGACTTCCTGTTTTATCCTCCATCGTTTTACCAACTTCCTGTTTTATCCTCCATAGTTTTACCAACTTCCTGTTTCGTCTTCCATTGTTTTACCGACTTCCTGTTTTGTAATCCATTGTTTTACCAACTTCCTGTTTTGTCGTCCATCGTTTTACTGACTTTCTGCTTTATTCTCCATCGTTTTACCGACTTCCTGTTTCATCCTCCATCGTTTTACCGACTTCCTGTTTGATACTCCATCGTTTTACCGACTTCCTGTTTGATCCTCCATCGTTTTATTGACTTCCTGTTCTATCCTCCATCGTTTTTTTGACTTCCTGTTCTATCCTGCATTGTTTTTTTGACTTCCTGTTCCGTCCTCCAATGTTTTACAGACTTCCTGTTTTATTCTCCATCGTTTTACCAACTTCCTGTTTTGTCCTCCATCATTAACCGACTTCTTGTTCTGTATTCCATTGTTTTACCAACTTCCTGCTTTAATTTCCATTGTTTTACCGACTTCCTGTTTTGTAAGCCATTGTTTTACCAACTTCTTGTTTCGTCCTCCATCGTTTTACCGACTTCCTGTTTGATCCCCCATCGTTTTAACGACTTCCTGTTTGATCCTCCATCGTTTTATTGACTTCCTGTTCTATCCTCCATCGTTTTTTTGACTTCCTGTTCCGTCCTCCATCGTTTGACCAACTTCCTGTTTTATTCTCCATCGTTTTACCAACTTCCTGTTTTATTCTCCATCGTTTTACCGACTTCCTGTTTTATCCTCCACACGTTAATTACTTGTTAATAACAAAAAAAATCATTACGATTACACGCGTGGGCCCAAAGCCTGCTGGGATAGGCTCCTGCTCACCCGTGACATTGTAGACAACTCATGAATTGAAGTGTTTCCCACGTCTGAGGTCACTTCCTCAACCTCTTCTTCTTCTGTGGTAGTGCAGCACAGTGACTCAGTCTGCAGAAATAAAAAAAATCACGACTTCAACCATCAAATCATTAGCTGTAATTCAGCTTCCCATCAAGCCGCTCGCTAACTCCACTTCCTGCCTGGCGGCCTGCAGCAAGACATGTGGTGGAAGAGAGTGCGGCTGTCAGCGATGTCTGATGCCTGCGCACGGGGACTATAAATAATGAAGGAACGCTTCAAATGTTGTCTTTTGTCCCGGGCGACGCTTAATCAATGCTAACAGGAAGTGCCAGGGGAGCGCGCCTCCCTGATGGAGGAAGACGAGCTTCCAGCAGTCCGGTCCAATCTTGCTGGTGCTCGCCACGAGCTTGAAGTTCTCTTTGGAGACGGAACCCACCTGTGGAAGAGGAAGAGCATCTTGAAAGTCCCGGTATTGACCTTTGAACAGCAAGAAATAATTTGCTTTTTTCTCATCTTTTGAAGATGGGTTGGAAAGATGGAACCGTCTCCATCTTGTGTCTTTACTACTTTTTTTTTAAGCATAATCTTCATATTGTTAGGTTCTCAGGATAGGATTTATTTATGCAATTTGAACAAAATGTTCCATATATTAGCGGCACCGGACTATAAAATGTAGATTTACACGTTGTGAAATGACTTATTTACACAGAACGTTTATTTACATGCCTTCATTGTTTCCAAACGGTGTCTGTAACAGGGCAGTAAAATGACTGATCAAACAAAACAGAAGTCATCGTCATGGACCAGGACGGAACAGGAAGTGGGTAAAACGATGGAGGACGGAACAGGAAGTGGGTAAAACGATAGAGGACGGAACAGGAAGTGGGTAAAACAATGGAGGACGGAACAGGAAGTGGGTAAAACGATGGAGGATGGAACAGGAAGTGGGTAAAACAATGGATAATAAAACAGGAAGTCGGTAAAATAATGGAAGACAGAACAGGAAGTCGGTAAAATGATGGACGAAACAGGAAATTGGTAAAACGATGGAGGACAAAAAAGGAAGTCAGTAAAACAATGGAGGACGGAACAGGAAGTCGGTAAAACAAATTAGGACAAATCAGAAAGTCTGTAAAATGGTGGAGGACGAAACAGGAAGTTGGTAAAACGATGGAAGACAAAACAGGAAATTGGTAAAACGATGGAAGATAAAACAGGAAGTTGGTAAAACATTAGAGGAAAAAACAGGAAGTTGTTAAAAACAATGGAGGATGAAACAGGAAGTTGATAAAATGGCGGAGGACGGTACAAGAAATTGGTAAAACGATGGAAGACGAAACAGGAAGTTGGTAAAACGATGAAAGATAAAACAAGAAGTCAGTAAAACGATGGAGGATAAAACAGGAAGTCGGTAAAACGATGGAGGATGAAACAGGAAATCGGTAAAACGATGGAGAATAAAACAGGAAGTCGGGAAAACGATGGAGGAAGAAACAGGAAGTCGGTAAAACGGTGGAGGACGAAACAGGAAGTCAGTAAAACGATGGAGGATAAAACAGGAAGTCGGTAAAACAATGGATGACGGCACAGGAAGTTGGTAAAACCATGGAGGACGAAACAGGAAGTCGGTAAAACGGTGGAGGACGGAACAGGAAGTCAGTAAAACGATGGGAGGATAAAACAGGAAGTCGGTAAAACGATGGATGAGTGCACAGGAAGTCGGTAAAACGATGGAGGATGAAACAGGAAGTTGGTGAAACGATGGATGACGGCACAGGAAGTCGGTAAAACCATGGAGGACGAAACAGGAAGTCGGTAAAACGGTGGAGGACGAAACAGGAAGTTCGTAAAACGGTGGAGGACGGAACAGGAAGTCAGTAAAACGATGGAGGATTAAAACAGGAAGTCGGTATAACGATGGAGGATGAAACAGGAAATCGGTAAAACGATGGAGAATAAAACAGGAAGTCAGGAAAACGATGGAGGACAAAACAGGAAGTTGGTAAAACGATGGAGGACGGCACAGGAAGATGGTAAAATGATTGAGGATAAAACAGGAAGTTGGTAAAACAATGGATGACGGCACAGGAAGTCGGTAAAACGATGGAGGCTGAAACAGGAAATCGGTAAAACGATGGAGAATAAAACAGGAAGTTGGTAAAACGATGGAGGACGGAACAGGAAGTCAGTAAAACGATGGAGGATAAAACAGGAAGTCGGTAAAACAATGGATGACGGCACAGGAAGTCGGTAAAACGATGGAGGGTAAAACAGGAAGTCGGTAAAACGATGGAGGGTAAAACAGGAAGTCGGTAAAACGATGGAGGATGAAACAGGAAGTCAGTAAAACGATGGAGGATAAAACAGGAAGTTGGTAAAACCATGGAGGACGGAACAGGAAGTTGGTAAACCGGTGGAAGACGGAACAGGAAGTTGGTAAAATGATTGAGGATAAAACAGGAAGTTGGTAAAACAATGGATGACGGAACAGGAAGTCGGTAAAACGATGGAGGACGAAACAGGAAGTCGGTAAAACGGTGGAGGACGGAACAGGAAGTCAGTGAAACGATGGAGGATGAAACAGGAAGTTGGTAAAACGGTGGAATACGGAACAGGAAGTTGGTTAATTATGGAGGACAAAACAGGAAGTCAGTAAAACAATGGACTATAAAACAGGAAGTTGGTAAAACGGTGGAATACGGAACAGGAAGTCGGTTAATTATGGAGGACAAAACAGGAAGTCGGTAAAACAATGGATGACGAAACAGGAAGTCGGTAAAACGATGGAGGACAAAACAGGAAGTCGGTAAAACAATGGATGACGAAACAGGAAGTCGGTAAAACGATGGAGGATGAAACAGGAAGTCGGTAAAACGATGGAGGATGAAACCGATACAGTACCACTCACTGGTATCAATATTCTGTACTTCTGTATGTGCTAATACATATTCATTTCTTTGATAACATTTTCCTTTTTACAAAATAAAACACGGACACAGCTAACTCTCCAGTCAGCTAAACACACTCAATAACTCCACGGTGACGTTTTGCTGAAAATACGAAAGTGAAACAATAGAAAAAGAATGTCATTGTTAGTTAAAAAGGGTAAGTATACCCACTTTCACACAGGATTCTTTCCAGGATGGGATGAAGTATTTCCAGATAGTGGTCGTGTTGTAGTGGCCGGGTGATGCTTGGAGGATCCTCCAGGCTACCAGTGAGTGTTACCCACACAAACAAAAGGTATCTCCATTTTTCAATTTACAGTTGCCTTACAATGATTTCCCATAAAATCACCATACCATATACCCAAATAAAATATGAAGCTGTTCTTAAACTGGTCTTAAAATTAGATTAGTCAGATCTAGTCTTAGTCTTAGATTGGTCAGATCTAGTCTTAAACTTAGATTGGTCAGATCTAGTCTTTGACTTAGATTGGTCAGATCTAGTCTTAAACTTAAATTGGTCAGATCTAGTCTTAAACTTAAATTGGTCAGATCTAGTCTTAAACTTAAATTGGTCAGATCTAGTCTTTGACTTAAATTGGTCAGATCTAGTCTTAAACTTAGATCGGTCAGATCTAGTCTTAGTCTTAAATTGGTCAGATCTAGTCTAAAACTTATATTGGTCAGATCTAGTCTTTGACTTAAATTGGTCAGATCTAGTCTTAAACTTAGATCGGTCAGATCTAGTCTTAGTCTTAAATTGGTCAGATCTAGTCTAAAACTTAGATTGGTCAGATCTAGTCTTTGACTTAAATTGGTCAGATCTAGTCTTAAACTTAGATTGGTCAGATCTAGTCTTTGACTTAGATTGGTCGGATTTACTCTTAGTCTTAAATTGGTCAGATCTAGTCTTAAACTTAAATTGGTCAGATCTAGTCTTAAACGTAGATTGGTCAGATCTAGTCTTAAACTTAGATTGGTCAGATGTAGTCTTAAACTTAAATTGGTCAGATCTAGTCTTAGTCTTAAATTGGTCAGATCTAGTCTAAAACTTATATTGGTCAGATCTAGTCTTTGACTTAAATTGGTCAGATCTAGTCTTAAACTTAGATTGGTCAGATCTAGTCTTTGACTTAGATTGGTCGGATTTACTATTAGTCTTAAATTGGTCAGATCTAGTCTTAAACTTAAATTGGTCAGATCTAGTCTTAAACGTAGATTGGTCAGATCTAGTCTTTGACTTATATTGGTCAGATCTAGTCTTTGACTTAAATTGGTCAGATCTAGTCTTAAACTTAGATTGGTCAGAACTAGTCTTTGACTTAGATTGGTCAGATCTAGTCTTAAACTTAGATTGGTCAGATCTAGTCTTTGACTTAAATTTGTCAGATCTAGTCTTAAACATGGATTGGTCAGATCTAGTCTTAAACTTAAATTGGTCAGATCTAGTCTTAAACTTAAATTGGTCAGATCTAGTCTTAAACGTTGATTGGTCCGATCTAGTCTTAAACTTAGATTGGTCAGATCTAGTCTTAGTCTTAAATTGGTCAGATCTAGTCTTAAACTTATATTGGTCAGATCTAGTCTTAAACTTAGATTGGTCAGATCTAGTCTTAAACTTAGATTGGTCATATCTAGTCGTTGACTTAGATTGGTCAGATCTAGTCTTAGTCTTAAATTGGTCAGATCTAGTCTTAAACTTATATTGGTCAGATCTAGTCTTAAACTTAGATTGGTCAGATCTACTCTTAAACTTATATTGGTCAGATCTAGTCTTTGACTTAAATTGGTCAGATCTAGTCTTAAACTTAGATTGGTCAGATCTAGTCTTAGTCTTAAATTGGTCAGATGTAGTCTTAAACTTAAATTGGTCAGATCTAGTCTTAAACTTAGATTGGTCAGATCTAGTCTTTGACTTAAATTGGTCAGATTTAATCTTAAACTTAGATTGGTCAGATCTAGTCTTAAAATTAGATTGGTCAGATCTAGTCTTGAACTTAGATTGGTCAGATCTAGTCTTTGACTTAAATTGGTCAGATCTACTCTTAAACTTAGATTGGTCACATCTAGTCTTTGACTTAGATTGGTCAAATCTAGTCTTAAACTTAAATTGGTCATATCTAGTCGTTGACTTAGATTGGTCAGATATAGTCTTAGTCTTAAATTGGTCAGTTCTACTCTTAAACTTATATTGGTCAGATCTAGTCTTTGACTTAAATTGGTCAGATCTAGTCTTAAACTTAGATTGGTCAGATCTAGTCTTTGACTTAGATTGGTCGGATTTACTCTTAGTCTTAAATTGGTCAGATCTAGTCTTAAACTTAAATTGGTCAGATCTAGTCTTAAACTTAAATTGGTCAAATCTAGTCTTAAACTTAGATTGGTCAGATCTAGTCTTTGACTTAAATTGGTCAGATCTAGTCTTAAACTTAGATTGGTCAGATCTATTCTTAGTCTTAAATTGGTCACATCTAGTCTTAAACTTAGATTGGTCAGAACTAGTCTTTGACTTAGATTGGTCAGATTTAGTCTTAGTCTTAAATTGGTCAGATCTAGTCTTAAACTTATATTGGTCAGATCTAGTCTTAAACGTAGATTGGTCAGATCTAGTCTTAAACGTAGATTGGTCAGATCTAGTCTTTGACTTAGATTGGTCACATCTAGACTTAAACTTAAATTGGTCAGATCTAGTCTTAAACTTAGATTGGTCAGAACTAGTCTTTGACTTAGATTGGTCAGATTTAGTCTTAGTCTTAAATTGGTCAGATCTTGTCTTAAACTTAGATTGGTCAGATCTAGTCTTAAACTTAGATTGGTCAGATCTAGTCTTAAACTTAGATTGGTCAGATCTAGTCTTAAACGTAGATTGGTCAGATCTAGTCTTAAACGTAGATTGGTCAGATCTAGTCTTTGACTTAGATTGGTCACATCTAGTCTTGAACTTAGATTGGTCAGAACTAGTCTTTGACTTAGATTGGTCAGATCTAGTCTTAGTCTTAAATTGGTCAGATCTAGTCTTAAACTTAGATTGGTCGGATCTAGTCTTTGACTTAGATTGGTCAGATCTAGTCTTAGTCTTAAATTGGTAAAGTTCACAACACAAAATGCTAACAACCCAGCTGATGGTTGTCGAGGCAAAGGCCTAGTATACTGACTTTCACACACATGGAAGCCCGGTTCTACTTACCTGTGACTAACTACCCAGGATGTGATGAAGTATTTCCAGGTAGTGGCCGGGTGACGCTTGGAGGATCCTCCGGGCTACCAGTGAGTGTTACCGACACAAAAAAAAAGGTATTTCCATTTTTCAATTTACAGTTGCCTTAGAATGATTTCCCATAAAATCACCATACCATATACCCAAATAAAATATGAAGCTGTTCTTGAACTGTTTTGAGTAGAAACATGCCTGGGAGTTTGGTTCCAAGCTGATTCAGTCACAAAAAGTGATGACACTGACAAAATAGCACTTTGAATCCTGGGAAAGAAGGATTTGTTTTTATTCCACCCATTTTATTTTCTTCCAGAAATGAAAAAAAATCAAAAGGACTTAGAAAATAGGATAGATTTGCCGACATTTGATTGATGTTGGGCGGGAGTTCCTTGGTCTTTGTCCACTCGAAGGCCGAGCCTCCGCATCTCGCCTGCTGGTCAGAGCGTCTCGCAAGCGCTGAGCAGGACGGGATAATCAGCGTACTTCCTGTCAGTCGGATGGTAACTTCCAAAGGACACTCCAGGGACCCGCTCACTGACCCGCGGACATCAGGCGGTCAATGATGCGCTTGAAGAGAGATGGGGAGCCAGGCGGAATTCTGCGCCATTGACTCGGACACAGCTCTGCACTGTAAAGCAGCTTTAACAGGGAACCAGGGTAAAATCTTGGGTGGAGCGCCAAAGGTCTGTAGGATGTGCCAGAGCAAAGTACACGACATGTAGGTTCACGCTCTCAAACTTCCTCTTCAACCTTTGCTCTGTCTGGAGGAGACATTCATGTGTCAGCCTGACTCCTAGACAAACCCATCCATTTTCTTCCGCCTATCCGATTTCGGGTCGTGGGTGCAGCAGCCTATGTGTCAGGCTTGTGCCTGACAGTCTGGCTATGTCTTAGTTTTTCCTCTGCGTTTGTCTTTGTTTCCTGTCTTTAGTTCCTCTCAGCACTCTTATTTTGGTTATTTCCTGATTGTCTCCCTGAGTGCTTTTTCCCCTCCGCTGTGGCTGATTGGCACCGGGCCACACCTGGTGTCAATCAGCCAGCTGCTATTTAAACCTGCTTTGTCCTTCGCTCTGCGCTGGATTATTGTCTTTCCTTCTTGTCGATGCCAGTGTAGCTGTAAGCGGTAGCGGTAAGCTATTTATTGTAGAGGTTTTGTAGCTTGCTGTCTTTTTGTTCCTCGTCTTCCAGTTCCTGTTTTCCTGGCATCCCGTTTCCTGTTCCTAGTTCCTGGTTTGTGTTTTTTCCTTTATTTTATGAACATTAAATCTTGTTTTCCCGGACAATGCCTTCCACCTTCTCTGCATCTTGGGGTTCGTCACCAACAAACTCTGACAGAATAATCCAGCCTAGTACGAACCTCGTGGAGATTTCCATGGCGGAGAGGCTTAACAAAGCGTTAGAATTGATGGCTAAATCGAGGAAAAGCTTTGCCTCGTTTTGCAATCCCTCCCACCCATCCCTGTCCTATGTTGGCTTCTCGGGGGACGTCTGGGATCCGTCCCTTGAGGGGGGGGGGCTATGAGTAGCTGTGCAGCTGGGGAGGCACAGCTACTTCTCGCCCCAGTGGGGCTGCAACAGACGGCGCCATCATCTCAAGTGGGTCTGCAACAGACGGCGCCATCATCTCAATTGGGTTTGCGACAAACGCCACCATCATTTCCGGTGGGCCAGCAGACGCCACCATCATCTCAGGTGGGTCTACAACCTACGGCGCCATCATCTCCGGTGGGTCTGCAACCTACGGCGCCATCATCTCCGGTGGGCCTGCAAACTAGGGCGCCACCACCATGCACTCCGGTGGGCCTGCAGAGGGCGCCACCACCATGCACTCCGGTGGGCCAGCAGAGGCGCCACCACCATGCACTCCGGCGGGCCAGCAGGGGGCACCACCACCATGCACTCCGGTGGGCCAACAGAGGGCGACACCACTATCCTCTCCGGTGGGCCAGCAGCAGAGGGCGCCACCACTCTCTCCGGTGGGCCAGCAGCAGAGGGCGCCACCATCCTCTCCGGTGGGCCAGCAGAGGGCGCCACCATACTCCTGTCGGCCACGGATGTGGTCATTTCACGGGCGACCGCCTCGCCAATTGCGGCGGCGTTCAACTCGCCGTCGCCACCTGACTCTTCCCCGCTGGTTGCGGGGACACTTGGCCTGGCGGCCCACCTCCTTATTCTTCCTCCACCCTCCTGTGACTTTGGACTGTTTTTTTTTTTTAGGGGGGGAGGGTTTCTAGAACGTCTGGTATCCGTTATGGGAAGGGGGGCTACTGTCAGGCTTGTGCCTGACAATCTGGCTATGTCTTAGTTTTTCCTCTGCGTTTGTCTTTGTTTCCTGTCTTTAGTTCCTCTCAGCACTCTTATTTTGGTTATTTCCTGATTGTCTCCCTGAGTGCTTTTTCCCCTCCGCTGCGGCTGATTGGCACCGGGCCACACCTGGTGTCAATCAGCCAGCTGCTATTTAAACCTGCTTTGTCCTTCGCTCTGCGCTGGATTATTGTCTTTCCTTCCTTCTCGATGCCAGTGTAGCTGTAAGCGGTAGCGGTAAGCTATTTATTGTAGATGTTTTGTAGCTTGCTGTCTTTTTGTTCCTCGTCTTCCAGTTCCTGTTTTCCTGGCATCCTGTTTCCTGTTCCTAGTTCCTGGTTTGTGTTTTTTCCTTTATTTTATGAACATTAAATCTTGTTTTCCCGCACAATGCCTTCCACCTTCTCTGCATCTTGGGGTTCGTCACCAACACACCCTGACACTATGCAGGGAAGCTCAGACTTCCCTCTCCCCAGCCACTTCGTCCAGCTCCTCCCGGGGGATCCCGAGGCGTCCCCAGGCCAGCCGGTAGACATAGTCTTCCCAACCTGTCCTGGGTGTTCCCCGTGGCCTCCTGCCGGTCGGACGTGCCCTAAACACCTTCCTAGAAAAACCTTTAATTGTGAAAACACCATGGAACTGTCATGGCTATTCCTCGGTGTCCCGTGAACTTCAAACTAATGTTACGCATCCTATAGCTTCAATGACGTACCCAACCACTCTTATTGTCAGGACATGGTTTTCGCAGCTTACTGCAGGGTCGTTCTCCCAGGGAGGCAAATGGATCACTCCGGCCAGGACTTGCAGGGAGGAGCATGGTTTATTTTTGAGAAGTCAAAACAGCACCAAAAACAGAAAACTCCATCCATCCATCCATCCATCTTCTTCCGCTTATCCGAGGTCGGGTCGCGGGGGCAGCAGCTTAAGCAGGGAAGCCCAGACTTCCCTCTCCCCAGCCACTTCGTCCAGCTCCTCCCGGGGGATCCCGAGGCGTTCCCAGGCCAGCCGGGAGAGATAGTCTTCCCCGTGGCCTGGGTCTTCCCCGTGGCCTCCTACCGGTCGGACGTGCCCGAAACACCTTCCTAGGGAGGCGTTCGGGTGGCATCCTGACCAGATGCCCGAACCACCTCATCTGGCTCCTCTCGATGTGGAGGAGCAGCGGCTTTACTTTGAGCTCCCCCCGAATGACAGAGCTTCTCACCCTATCTCTAAGGGAGAGCCCCGCCACCCGGCGGAGGAAACTCATTTCGGCCGCTTGTACCCGTGATCTTGTCCTTTTGGTCATGACCCAAAGCTCATGACCATAGGTGAGGATGGGAACGTAGATCGACCGGTAAATCGAGAGCTTTGCCTTCCGGCTCAGCTCCTTCTTCACCACAACGGATCGATACAGCGTCCGCATTACTGAAGATGCCGCACCGATCCGCCTGTCGATCTCACGATCCACTCTTCCCCCACTCGTGAACAGAAAACTCGTCGAAGGAAAAGACGTGTCGTCCGCACTTGAAGCTAAGGCAAAGACTTAGCGCAGGAAACATGGAACTATGGACATGGAACCTCACGAAACTCCATCCATCCATCCATTTTCTACCGCTTATTCCCTTTGGGGTCGCGGGGGGCGCTGGAGCCTATCTCAGCTACAATCGGGCGGTAGGCGGGGTACACCCTGGACAAGTCGCCACCTCATCGCAGGGCCCCTCACGAAACTGTGGCATGAAATAAACAAGACTTAGGCATGAAGCGAACAACTAGCATAAACTATGGCATGGAACAAACAATACTTACTTGGCAAGGCACGAGGCACACAATGACGCCAGGCCGACTGACTGGCAAAGGCAGGCTTAAATAATGGCTCTGATTAGAGACAGGTGAGTGTCCCGAACACCAGAGGCAGGTGAAAACAATAAGTAACCATGGAAACAAACACAGGCAGTGCACAAACAGGAACTAAAGGAGTCCAAAATTAACAGAACTTAACAAAAACATGATCCGGACCATGACACTTATCACCGGATGGCTCCGCCAAGGCGCCTCCTGGTGGTCTTGTTGGGCCAAAGCCACTTGGAGGTTTATCCCTCGGACTCGCCTCCACCTTCGTGCGACCGGGAAGTTGTCTGGCCCAGACGGACATAGTCTCGAAGAATTATTGATTGAGGCTCGTTTCATGCGATCACAGTTAGCTGATTGCTTATTGAGACCAATGCTGTCTTTGCAAAATAAATCTTGTCAAACCGTTCAAGAAAGTCCTGGCCTCTGACTGTTCAATCGAAGAACGCGGGTAGAACCTAACCGTGGTAGAGGCTAATCCAAAGAGGTTCATTAGGTCTTCAAATATTTATGCAATTTGTTGTTCCTCCAGCCAGAACTGTGTGTTTGTTTCCGTACCCGACGGTTGCGGTGACAACCTCTGAGGAAGGCAACGGTTGTAGCATAAACTGTCAGGTACGGAAATAAACACTCAGGTCTGGCTGTAGGAATAACAAGTTGCGGCCTTCAGATCTATGAAACCAATATAGAGATGGCAATATTTGCGGAGTTCATTGGTAGGTGAACAGCTAAGACAGTGGAGCATTTCTGCTAATGCTTGGAAGAGCACCAGCACCCGCTGGTTTGTTCGAGTCCTCGGCCTACCTCCGAGCCTTAGATCCCAGGGCTGCAGGTCAGCTTGCCGTCATTGCAAGTGATCTCAGAGAATTAGGAGTTGTCTTGGAGGACGCAGAGCTGCTGTCACAAGACCGCCGATTTCGGGAGAAACTGGTTCACCTGGTCGGCGAAAAACATAAGGGCGGGACGCTACCTCTCACACGGGTAAGGATGGGTACAGAATTTGGTATTTTTCTTGGCACCAACCAAATCCCGCCGGTTGATTCACGTAAAATCCAACAATGCCATGTTACGGTACCTAGGTCACTAGATTGGTCACATTTAGTCTTAGTCTTACATTGGTCAGATCTAGTCTTAGACTTTGATTGTTCAGATCTAGTCTTAGACTTAGATTGGTCAGATCTCGTCTTATACTTAGATTTGTCATATTTAGTCTTAGTCTTATAATGGTCGGATCTAGTCTTAGTCTTAAATTGGTCAGATCTAGTCTTAAACTTAAATTGGTCAGATCTAGTCTTAGACTTAGATTGGTCACATCTCGTCTTAGACTTAGATTTGTCATATTTAGTCTTAGTCTTATATTGGTCAGATCTAGTCTTAGTCTTAAATTGGTCAGATCTAGTTTTTGACTTAGATTGGTCAGATCTAGTCTTAGACTTTGATTGGTCAGATCTAGTCTTAGACTTAGAATGGTCAGATCTAGTCTTAGACTTAGATTGGTCACATCTCGTTTTAGACTTAGATTTGTCATATCTAGTCTTAGTCTTAAATTGGTCAGATCTAGTCTTTGACTTAGATTGGTCAGATCTAGTCTTAAACTTAAATTGGTCAGATCTAGTCTTAGACTTAGATTTGTCATATTTAGTCTTAGTCTTATATTGGTCGGATCTAGACTTAGTCTAAAATTGGTCAGATCTAGTCTTAAACTTAGATTGGTCAGATCTAGTCTTAGACTTAGATTTGTCATATTTAGTCTTAGTCTTATATTGGTCGGATCTAGACTTAGTCTAAAATTGGTCAGGTCTAGTCTTTGACTTAGATTGGTCAGATCTAGTCTTTGACTTCGATTGGTCAAATCTAGTCTTAGTCTTAAATTGGTCAGATCTAGTCTTAAACTTAAATTGGTCAGATCTAGTCTTAAACTTAGATTGGTCAGATCTAGTCTTTGACTTAGATTGGTCAGATCTAGTCTTAGTCTTAAATTGGTCAGATCTAGTCTTAAACTTAAATTGGTCAGATCTAGTCTTAAACTTAGATTGGTCAGATCTAGTCTTTGACTTAGATTGGTCAGATCTAGTCTTAGTCTTAAATTGGTCATATCTAGTTTTAAACTTAGATTGGTCAGATCTGGTCTTAAACTTAGATTGGTCAGATCTAGTCTTAAACTTAAATTGGTCAGATCTAGTCTTAAACTTAGATTGGTCAGATCTAGGCTTTGACTTACATTGGTCAGATCTAGTCTTAGTCTTAAATTGGTCAGATCTAGTCTTAAACTTAGATTGGTCAGATCTAGTCTTGACTTAGATTGGTCAGATCTAGTCTTAGTCTTAAATTGGTCAGATCTAGTCTTAAACTTAAATTGGTCAGATCTAGTTTTAAACTTAGATTGGTCAGATCTAGTCTTAAACTTAGATTGGTCAGATCTAGTCTTAAACTTAGATTGGTCAGATCTAGTTTTGACTTAGATTTCTCAGATCTAGTCTTAAACTTAAATTGGTCAGCTCTAGTCTTAAACTTAGATTGGTCAGATCTAGTCTTTGACTTAGATTGGTCAGATCTAGTCTTTGACTTAGATTGGTCAGATCTAGTCTTAGTCTTAAATTGGTCAGATCTAGTCTTAAACTTAAATTGGTCAGATCTAGTTTTAAACTTAGATTGGTCAGATCTAGTCTTAAACTTAGATTGGTCAGATCTAGTCTTAAACTTAGATTGGTCAGATCTAGTCTTAAACTTAGATTGGTCAGATCTAGTCTTAAACTTAGATTGGTCAGATCTAGTTTTGACTTAGATTTCTCAGATCTAGTCTTAAACTTAGATTGGTCAGCTCTAGTCTTAAACTTAGATTGGTCAGATCTAGTCTTTGACTTAGATTGGTCAGATCTAGTCTTAGTCTTAAATTGGTCAGATCTAGTCTTAAACTTAAATTGGTCAGATCTAGTTTTAAACTTAGATTGGTCAGATCTAGTCTTAAACTTAGATTGGTCAGATCTAGTCTTGACTTAGATTTCTCAGATCTAGTCTTAAACTTAGATTGGTCAGATCTAGTCTTTGACTTAGATTGGTCATATCTAGTCTTAAACTTAAATTGGTCAGATCTAGTCTTAAATTTAGATTGGTCAGATCTAGTCTTAAACTTAGATTGGTCAGATCTAGTCTTGACTTAGATTTCGCAGATCTAGTCTTAAACTTAGATTGGTCAGCTCTAGTCTTAAACTTAGATTGGTCAGATCTAGTCTTTGACTTAGATTGGTCAGATCTAGTCTTAAACTTAAATTGGTCAGATTTAGTTTTAAACTTAGATTGGTCAGATCTAGTCTTAAACTTAGATTGGTCAGATCTAGTCTTTGACTTAGATTGGTCAGATCTAGTCTTAAACTTAGATTGGTCAGATCTAGTCTTTGACTTAGATTGGTCAGATCTATTCTTAATCTTAAATTGGTCAAATCTAGTCTTATTTAGTCTTAGTCTTAAACTGGTTAGATCTAGTCTTAAACTTAAATTGGTCAGATCTAGTCTTAAACTTAGATTGGTCGGATCTAGTCTTAGTCTTAAATTGGTCAGATCTAGTCTTAAACTTTGATTTGTCAGATCTAGTATTTGAGTTAGATTGGTCAGATCTAGTCTTTGACTTAGATTGGTCAGATCTAGTCTTTGACTTAGATTGTTCAAATCTAGTCTTAGTCTTAAATTGGTCAGATCTAGTCTTAAACTTAAATTGGTCAGATCTAGTTTTAAACTTAGATTGGTCAGATCTAGTCTTAAACTTAGATTGGTCAGATCTAGACTTAAACTTAAATTGGTCAGATCTAGTCTTAAACTTAGATTGGTCAGATCTAGGCTTTGACTTACATTGGTCAGATCTAGTCTTAGTCTTAAATTGGTCAGATCTAGTCTTTGACTTAGATTGGTCAGATCTAGTCTTGAACTTAAATTGGTCAGATCTAGTCTTAGTCTTAAATTGGTCAGATCTAGTCTTAAACTTAGATTGGTCAGATCTAGTCTTAAACTTAGATAGGTCAGATCTAGTCTTGACTTAGATTTCTCAGATCTAGTCTTAAACTTAGATTGGTCAGATCTAGTCTTTGACTTAGATTGGTCAGATCTAGTCTTAAACTTAGATTGGTCAGATCTAGTCTTATACTTAGATTGGTCAGATCTAGTCTTTGACTTAGATTGGTCAGATCTAGTCTTAAACTTAGATTGGTCAGATCTAGTCTTATACTTAGATTGGTCAGATCTAGTCTTAAACTTAAATTGGTCAGATCTAGTTTTAAACTTAGATTGGTCAGATCTAGTCTTAAACTTAGATTGGTCAGATCTAGTCTTTGACTTAGATTGGTCAGATCTAGTCTTAGTCTTAAATTGGTCAGATCTAGTCTTAAACTTAAATTGGTCAGATCTAGTTTTAAACTTAGATTGGTCAGATCTAGTCTTGACTTAGATTTCTCAGATCTAGTCTTAAACGTAGATTGCTCAGATCTAGTCTTTGACTTAGATTGGTCAGATCTAGTCTTAAACTTAGATTGGTCAGATCTAGTCTTAAACTTAGATTGGTCAGATCTAGTCTTTGACTTAGATTTCTCAGATCTAGTCTCCTAGGAAGAAAACTCAGACAAAACTGCCTGTAACTCCCACTAGGAATGTCTTAGAGACATGAAACAAAAACCTCTATGTAGGTCTCACTTAGACCTACATTTCGTAGATTGACAACCCCCAGCAAAAATCAGCCGGAAGTTTGCAATTCCCCCTTCAAAACAAAAGTTTTGTAAAAAACGGTCACTTTTTTCAAATATTATCTCCTCTGAGCGCGTTTGTTGTGTCGGCTTCAAACTAGCACAGGAGAGGGATTGAACCCTTCTGATTAAAATTAGATGAAAGAGTTTTAATTACTGCTCCGGTTTGGATTTTATGTGCCCTCAAAGTGGGTCCCGTCCATCGCTGCTTGCAGCTTGAATTTTTTTCTTGTTTTTGAACACTGACTTTTTGCAATGTGCAGGCGGCGGATCCGGAAGCCTCCCGACTATCTCCCGTCAGCCGGCGTCTAAACGCAGGAGGGCCGGACATGGCGGCGAGCGGAGGTGTGCTTGACAGGTACACGTCTCTATAGGCCGCCGCCTTTCCAATTTAAGAGGCCCTTAAGCCGCTTAACATTATTCTCTGTGATGAGGGGGGGGGAATAGGAGCTTTTCTTCCCGAGTGCCGCCGACCCTTCAAGGACACTTTGCTGCAAGGCTTTCATCATTTGGTTGGAGTTGTAATTATTTGAAGTCCCACCGTGGCGTGGGTGAGGACGCAGGAAGTGAGGCGACGCAAGAAAAAGAAAGAAAAAAAAAGAAAGACGAGGGCCAGCGGGAGGAGCAAATATTATGTGGGAAGTTTGAGCCAGGTTAGAAGATCAGCTCCTTGCTGGCTTTCTCACTAATATTGATTTCATTCAAACGAGCAGAAGAAAAGACTTTTTTTTCTCTCCAAGTTGTGATTATTGGCAGCAAACATCTTGCTGGAAAACCGGAAGAAGTATTGGAAATTTTTCCGTGAATTATTAATCTCCTACTTCCATTGCATTTTTTAAGCACAATCATTTTTATTTTTTATTTTTTTTTGCATTCTAACTAGTGTATACCGGTACTAGTATAGACTTAATTCATCAAAAACAATACATTGAAAAATACCGGTTCCCTATTTTTTTTTTTTTTTTTTTTTTTTTAACGGGCATGACGGCACATTGCTGCTTTTACCAGCAGAGGAGCATGTTCGGCAGCGCACGCACACAGAGTACTTACAAGCAGACACAGACACATTTCGGCATAAAAAGTAAAGATAAAGGTGAAGTTATAACACTGAAACACCCTCAGGGAGAGCTGCTTTAGCTACTTCTAAATCACTAATCCTCGCCTCCATGGCGACAAATGAAGTTTCTTACAAGTAGCATTATCACTGGAGGACGAAGAATAGCTAAACATGCTTAGAGCATTATTTGAGCACCGTGTGTAATGTTAAAAAAAATGCCGGTGTGGTTTACTAGAGTCATAGTGCAGTCTACACATATATCTTATGTGTGACTGCCATCATATTGCAGTCCACACGTATCTCTTATGTGTGACTGCCATCATATTGCAGTCTACACGTATATCTTATGTGTGACTGCCATCATATTGCAGTCTATACATATATCTTATGTGTGACTGCCATCATATTGCAGTCTACATGTGTCTCTTATGTGTGACTGCCATCATATTGCAGCTTACATGTGTCTCTTATGTGTGACTGCCATCATATTGCAGTCTACATGTGTCTCTTATGTGTGACTGCCATCATATTGCAGTCTACTTGTATCTCATATGTGTGACTGCCATCATATTGCAGTCTATACGTATCTCTTATGTGTGACTGCCTTCATATTGCAGGCTACACGTATCTCTTATGTGTGACTGCCATCATATTGCAGTCTACACGTATCTCGTATGTGTGACTGCCATCATATTGCAGTCTACATGCATCTCTTATGTGTGACTGCCATCATATTGCAGTCTACACGTATCTCTTATGTGTGACTGCCATCATATTGTAGTCTACACGTATCTCTTATGTGTGACTGCCATCATATTGCAGTCTACACATATCTCTTATGTGTGACTGCCATCATATTGCAGTCTACACGTATCTCTTATGTGTGACTGCCATCATATTGCAGTCTACATGTATCTCTTATGTGTGACTGCCATCATATGGCAGTCTACACATATCTCTTATGTGTGACTGCCATCATATTGCAGTATACACGTATCTCTTATGTGTGACTGCCATCATATTGCAGTCTACACATATCTCTTATGTGTGACTGCCATCATATTGTAGTCTACACGTATTTCTTATGTGTGACTGCCATTATATTGCAGTCTACATGTATCTCTTATGTGTGACTGCCATCATATTGCAGTCTACACATATCTCTAATGTGTGACTGCCATCATATTGCAGTCTACACGTATCTCTTTTGTGTGGCTGCCATCATATTGCAGTCTACGTGTATCTCTTATGTGTGACTGCCATCATATTGCATTCTACACGTATCTCTTATGTGTGACTGCCATCATATTGCAGTCTACACGTATCTCTTATGTGTGACTGCCATCATTTTGCAGTCTACATGTATCTCTTATGTGTGACTGCCATCATATTGCAGTCTACACATATCTCTTATGTGTGACTGCCATTATATTGCAGTCTACACGTATCTCTTGTGTGACTGCCATCATATTGCAGTCTACACGTATCTCTTATGTGTGACTGCCATCATATTGCCTTCTACACGTATCTCTTATGTGTGACTGCCATCATATTGCAGTCTACACGTATTTCTTATGTGTGACTGCCATCATATTGCAGTCTACACGTATCTCTTATGTGTGACTGCCATCATATTGCAGCCTACATGTGTCTCTTATGTGTGACTGCCATCATATTGCAGTCCACACGTATCTCTTATGTGTGACTGCCTTCATATTGCAGTCTACACGTATCGCTTATGTGTGACTGCCATCATATTGCAGTCTACACGTATCTCTTATGTGTGACTGCCATCATATTGCAGTCTACACATATCTCTTATGTGTGACTGCCATCATATTGCAGTCTACACGTATCTCTTATGTGTGACTGCCATCATATTGCAGTCTATACGTATCTCTTATGTGTGACTGCCATCATATTGCACTCTACACGTATCTCTTATGTGTGACTGCCATCATATTGCAGCCTACACGTATCTCTTATGTGTGACTGCCATCATATTGCAGTCTACACGTATCTCTTATGTGTGACTGCCATCATATTGCAGCCTACACGTATCTCTTATGTGTGACTGCCATCATATTGCACTCTACACGTATCTCTTATGTGTGACTGCCATCATATTGCAGTATATACGTATCTCTTATGTGTGACTGCCATCATATTGCATTCTACACGTATCTCTTATGTGTGACTGCCATCATATTGCAGCCTACACGTATCTCTTATGTGTGACTGCTATCATGTTGTATCTCTTATGTGTGACTGCCATCATATTGCAGTCTACATGTATCTCTTTTGTGTGACTGCCATCATATTGCAGTCTACACATATCTCTTATGTGTGACTGCCATCATATTGTATCTCTTATGTGTGACTGCCATCATATTGCAGTCTACACATATCTCTTATGTGTGACTGCCATCATATTGCAGTCTACACGTATCTCTTATGTGTGACTGCCATCATATTGTCTCTCTTATGTGTGACTGCCATCATATTGCAGTCTACACGTATCTCTTTTGTGTGACTGCCATCATATTGTATTTCTTATGTGTGACTGCCATCATATTGCAGTCTACACGAATCTCTTATGTGTGACTGCCATCATATTGCAGTCTACACGTATCTCTTATGTGTGACTGCCATCATATTGCAGTCTACACATATCTCTTATGTGTGACTGCCATCATTGTGCAGTCTACACGTATATCTTATGTGTGACTGCCATCACATTGCAGTCTACACGTATCTCTTGTGTGACTGCCATCATATTGCAGTCTACACGTATCTCTTATGTGTGACTGCCATCATATTGTAGTCTACACATATCTCTTATGTGTGACTGCCATCATATTGCAGTCTACATGTGTCTCTTATGTGTGACTGCCATCATATTGCAGTCTACACATATATCGTATGTGTGACTGCCATTGTAGTGCCGTCTACATGTATCTCTTATGTGTGACTGCCATCATATTGCAGTCTACACGTATCTCTTATGTGTGACTGCCATCATATTGCAGTCTACACATATCTCTTATGTGTGACTGCTATCATCTTGCAGTCTACACGTATCTCTTATGTGTGACTGCCATCATATTGCAGTCTACATGTATCTCTTATGTGTGACTGCCATCATATTGCAGTCTACACGTATCTCTTATGTGTGACTGCCATCATATTGCAGTCTACACGTATCTCTTATGTGTGACTGCCATCATGTTGTATCTCTTATGTGTGACTGCCATCATATTGCAGTCTACATGTATCTCTTTTGTGTGACTGCCATCATATTGCAGTCTACACATATCTCTTATGTGTGACTGCCATCATATTGTATCTCTTATGTGTGACTGCCATCATATTGCAGTCTACACATATCTCTTATGTGTGACTGCCATCATATTGCAGTCTACACGTATCTCTTATGTGTGACTGCCATCATATTGTATCTCTTATGTGTGACTGCCATCATATTGCAGTCTACACGTATCTCTTTTGTGTGACTGCCATCATATTGTATTTCTTATGTGTGACTGCCATCATATTGCAGTCTACACGAATCTCTTATGTGTGACTGCCATCATATTGCAGTCTACACGTATCTCTTATGTGTGACTGCCATCATATTGCAGTCTACACATATCTCTTATGTGTGACTGCCATCATTGTGCAGTCTACACGTATCTCTTATGTGTGACTGCCATCATATTGTATCTCTTATGTGTGACTGCCATCATATTGCAGTCTACATGTATCTCTTTTGTGTGACTGCCATCATATTGCAGTCTACACGTATCTCTTATGTGTGACTGTCATCATATTGTATCTCTTTTGTGTGACTGCCATCATATTGTATCTCTTATGTGTGACTGCCATCATATTGTATATCGTATGTGTGACTGTCATCATATTGTATCTCTTATGTGTGACTGCCATCATGTTGTATCTCTTATGTGTGACTGCCATCATATTGCAGTCTACACGTATCTCTTATGTGTGACTGCCATCATATTGTATCTCGTATGTGTGGCTGCCATCATATTGCAGTGTACAGGACTAAGAGTCCTTCAGGTGTTCAGTCCCACACATCAGAGCTGTCAGGTGACATCAACATCAGCGAGGATGAAGAAGCACAATATTTACCGCTCATTATCGTGGGAATCATGCGGGAGCGTGATTAGCGGCCACTTAGCGCGTAAACAAGACGAGGCGCGGTGACATCACCCACTTGTCGCAGCCCGGCCAATCGGCATTCGGCGCACAGACGCCTATTCCATTTCTCCCTCTCAAAGAGGCGAGGTCCGCCATGATGGGACGTCTCACAATCTCAAAGTCAATTTGGTGTGGTCTCCATCACAGGCCAGCCCTTAAATCTGCATCAGTGGAATGGCTTTGGCACGCAATTACCCTCATGCAGCACCACCCTCATTTGATGGCAATCTGCTCTGACAAGTCTGGACCAGGAGGAGGAGGCGGCGATGGAGGGGCGGGGTCATTGAGGGAGGGCCGGGGGGTATTATCTAGTGGCGAGCATGAGGATGATTGCAGGAGGAGCCAGGTCACGTATACATGCCAACATATATGATGGCAGTCACACATAAGAGATATGTGTAGACTGCAATATGATGGCAGTCACACATAAGAGATATGTGTAGACTGAAATATGATGGCAGTCACACATAAGAGATATGTGTAGACGGCACTATAATGGCAGTCACACATACAATATATGTGTAGACTGCAATATGATGGCAGTCACACATAAGAGATACGTGTAGACTGCAATATGATGGCAGTCACACATAAGAGATACGTGTAGACTGCAATATGATGGCAGTCACACATAAGAGATATGTGTAAACTGCAATATGATGGCAGTCACACAAGAGATATGTGTAAACTGCAATATGATGGCAGTCACACATAAGAGATACGTGTAGACTGCAATATGATGGCAGTCACACATAAGATATACGTGTAGACTGCAATACGATGGCAGTCACACATAAGAGATACATGTAGACGGCACTATAATGGCAGTCACACATACAATATATGTGTAGACTGAAATATGATGGCAGTCACACATAAGAAATACATGTAGACTGCAATATGATGGCAGTCACACATAAAATATATGTGCAGACTGCAATATGATGGCAGTCACACATAAGAGATACGTGTAGACTGCAATACGATGGCAGTCACACATAAGAGATACATGTAGACGGCACTATAATGGCAGTCACACATACAATATATGTGTAGACTGAAATATGATGGCAGTCACACATAAGAAATACATGTAGACTGCAATATGATGGCAGTCACACATAAAATATATGTGCAGACTGCAATATGATGGCAGTCACACATAAGAGATACGTGTAGACTGCAATACGATGGCAGTCACACATAAGAGATACATGTAGACGGCACTATAATGGCAGTCACACATACAATATATGTGTAGACTGAAATATGATGGCAGTCACACAAGAAATACATGTAGACTGCAATATGATGGCAGTCACACATAAAATATATGTGCAGACTGCAATATGATGGCAGTCACACATAAGAGATACGTGTAGACTGCAATATAATGGCAGTCACACATAAGAGATACATGTAGACTGCAATATGATGGCAGTCACACATAAGAGATACATGTAGACAGCACTATAATGGCAGTCACACATACGATATATGTGTAGACTGCAATATGATGGCAGTCACACATAATAGATATGTGTAGACTGCACTATGATGGCAGTCACACATAAGAGATACATGTAGCCTGAAATATGACAGCAGTCACACATAAGAGATACGTGTAGACTGCATTATGATGGCAGTCACACATAAGAGACATGTGTAATCTGCAATATGATGGCAGTCACACATAAGAGACACATGTAGACTGCAATATGATGGCAGTCACACATAAGAGATACTGTATGTGTAGACTGCAATATGATAGCAGTCACACATAAGAGATGCATGTAGACTGCAATATGATGGCAGTCACACATAAGAGATTCGTATAGACTGCAATATGATAGCAGTCACACATAGGAGATATGTGTAGACTACAATATGATGGCAGTAACACATAAGAGATATGTGTAGACTGCAATATGATGGCAGTCACACGTAAGAGATACTGTGTAGACTGCAATATGATGGCAGTCACACATAAGAGATACATGTAGGCGGCACTATAATGGCAGTCACACATACAATATATGTGTAGACTGCAATATGATGGCAGTCACACATAAGAGATACGTGTAGACGGCACTATAATGGCAGTCACACATACGATATATGTATAGAATGCAATATGATGGCAGTCACACATAAGAGATACGTGTAGACTACAATATGATGGCAGTCACACATAAGAGATACGTGCAGACTGCAATATGATAGCAGTCACACATAAGAGATACATGTAGACTGCAATATGATGGCAGTCACACATAAAATATATGTGTAGACTACAATATGATGGCAATCACATATAAGAGATATGTGTAGAGTGCAATATGATGGCAGTCACACATAAGAGATACGTGTAGACTGCAATATGATGGCAGTCACACATAAGAGATACGAGTAGACTGCAATATGATGGCAGTCACACATAAGAGATACGTGTAGACTGCAATATGACTCTAGTAAACAACACCGGCATGTTTTTAACAATACACACAGCGCTCAAAAATCTATCAAAATTTTTTAGTAGGCCCCGCGACCCCAAAAAAGGACAAGCGGTAAAAAAAATGGATGGATGGATGTTTTAGTAGAAATCATAATATGACTCCTTTAATGCGTTTTATAATCCGTTGTGCCTAATATATGAAAATAGATCAAAAATATCTTATACATTAATAATCCATTTTTACAGTTTGTCCCTCATAATGTGTAGAAAATAATAAATGACACAATATGTTAATTAGGAGTCTTTGTTTGTTTACTTACTACTAAAAGACAAGTTATATATTTTATGTAAGGACTAAATGACAATAATAAACATATGTTTCATGTAGGTTTTGTTACAATAAAGACAATAATGACATTTTTTGTGGTCCCCTTTATTTAGAAACGTACCGAAAAGTACGGAAATACTTGTGGTGCCAACATACTGGTATGGGGACAACACACCGTATGAAAGGTATGTGCGACACGGTTATCGCCTTCAGAGATGAAAAGTGCCACATTTTTTATCTTTCGTCTCTCTTCCTGGTGATAAAGTGAGGCTTTTTGACTCGCATGAAGGCCGTTCCAAAGTCAAAGATAATCACATTTTCTGTGGTTTCAATTTATGCCTTAATGAATTTAGCTTAATTATGACCGTCGTCAACACTCCGCAGCCACAAGGACACTTTGCTGATGTGTTTGACTTTTTTTTTTTTTACCCCCACTTAGCGCTTCTTTCCGTCGGTTTATTCATTCCCGATCTTTTAATCTGATTGCGACAAAAACATTTCGCAGTGACAGAGAGAGAGAAGTCTTTTCATATCTACTGGAGTTCATTCATGTCCACGTTCTGAGGCCTTTACGTCCCAGAGACACCTTTCTCTACACTAATCCCTCCTGCAAACTAGGAGCTGCTACTTTTTTTCCCTACGTTTTGACCCCTGCGGCTTATAAAACTCGACTATGGATTTTTTTCTTCGCTGACTGTCCTATTGCATATACAAAACCTTTTTTGCAAATAATCATTAACTTAGAATTTAATGGCGGCAACACAATGGAAAAAAAGGCATTTTTACCACTGTGTCCTTTTAACAAGACTCAGTAAAGGTGTGGGAACTGAGGAGACACATTTTTGAAGTGGGATTCGTTCCCGTTCTTGCTTGATGTACAGCTTAAGTTGTTCAACAGTCTCCCTTCTCATGTTTTAGCCTTCATATTTTCAATGGGAGACAGGTCTGGACTGCAGGCGGGGCCAGTCTAGTACCCGCACTCTTTTACTCTACTCAGTGGCCTAGTGGTTAGAGTGTCCGCCCTGAGATCGGTAGGTTGTGGGTTCAAACCCCGGCCGAGTCATACCAAAGACTATAAAAATGGGACCCATTACCTCCCTGCTTGGCACTCAGTATCAAGGGTTGGAATTGGGGGTTAAATCACCAAAAATGATTCCCGGGCGCGGCCACCGCTGCTGCCCACTGCTCCCCTCACCTCCCAGGGGGTGATCAAGGGTGATGGGTTAAATGCAGAGAATAATTTCGCCACACCTAGTGTGTGTGTGACAATCATTGGTACTTTAACTTTAACTTTAACTTTAACTACGAAGCCACGCTGTTGTAACACGTTGCTTGGCATCGTCTTGCTGAAATAAGCAGGGGCGTCCATGGTAACGTTGCTTGGATGGCTCCCAAAACGTGTATGTACCTTTCAGCATTAATGGCGCCTTCACAGATGTGTACGTTACCCATGTCTTGGGAACTAATACACCCCCATACCATCACACATACTGGCTTTTACACTTTGATTCTATAACAATCCAGAGGAAACAACGTCCACAGTTTCCAAAAACAATTAGAAATGTCGACTCGTCAGACCACAGAACACTTTTCCCACTTTGCGTCAGTCCATCTTAGATGAGCTCGGGCCCAGCGAAGCCGGCGACATTTCTGGGTGTTGTTGATCAATAGCTTTAGGTGTTACATAGTAGAGTTTTTAACTTGCACTTACAGATGTAGCGACCGACTGTAGTTAGTGAAAGTGGGTTTCTGAAGTGTTCCTGAGCCCATGTGGTGATATCCTTTACTCACTGATGTGGCTTTTTGATGCAGTACATGGTCACGGGCTTAGCTGCTTACGTGCAGTGAATTTCTCCAGATTCTGTGAATGTAGCTGTCATGTCTGTGTGCTCACGTTTTGTTTTAGTCATGTTTTTGGACTTTTTGGTGCACTTTTGTTTGTTTTGTCACCATAGCAACCATTAGTGTTCACCTGTCACGTCAGGCACCTGTTTCACGTTTTGAGTCACGCACCTGTTTTTTCACTAATCATGTCTGTAGTATTTAAGTTCATTGTTTTCCGTTTGTCTTTCTGGCGACATCATACCCCTGACACACACCTGACACTCTTACTTCATGCTCAGTTCACGCTGCGCACTTCATAGTCCACGCCAAGTAAGTTTTTTCTTTATTAATGCCACAGTTAGTGTTTTTGTTTCATTGTTCATAGCTTCTGCCTTTGTGCAAGTTTTGTGTTTATAGTGTCGGAGGCAGATATTTACATATATCCGAATTGAAGTGTTACTTCTTTTTATTTCATAATCATATTACAAAACAGCTAGTGTTTTTCTTCCGATTGTGGTCTTTTGGTCTTTTGTACCTCCACTGTGAGCACCTTTTGTTTGTTCCCTTTTTTTGTGTCAATATTGAATCATGTACTTACATTCCCGTCTCGCCCAAGCCAACTTTCCGTTGCCTTCCGGGAAAAACAAAACCCAAAGACCAAGTCGTGACAGTAGCGACAAACTGTAGTTACTGGCAGTGGGTTTCTGAAGTCCATGTGGTGATATCCTTCACACACTGATATCACTTTTTGATGCAGTACCGCCTGAGGGATCCGAGGAGCGTAATATCATGGCTTAAGTGCAGTGATTTCTCCAGATTCTCTGAACCCTTTGATGATATTACGGAGCGTAGATGGTGAAAGCCCTAAATTCCTTGCAATAGCTGGTTGAGAAAGGCTCAAGCCCCCCTAAAATATTCTTAAACCCCCCTAAATAATTTGGTGTTTTTTTGTGTTTTTTTTTACAAATAAATGCCGACATATTCATTTTAAAGTGGCCCAAATATGAGTTTAAATAAATAATCATATAACCTGTTATTATTCACTCAGTTTCCCCTCACTTCGTAGCGTAAGGTAGAGAGCCCCTTTCGTGCGTCGGTATCCAATCCATTCCACTTGTTCATATAGAAAATGCCCACATCACTCAAATTCCAGCCCGCATTTTCTCTACGACCTTGCTTGCGGTCCTGCAGGTGTACGAAGCACATTATCTCCCTTTACAATGAGTGGAAGCTGCACAAAACCTTGTGTGTGCAATTGTAAATCATTTCTTTTTTTAAGTTTTGTGCTCAAGCCCCCCTAAAATATTCTTAAGCCCCCCTAAATAATTTGGTGTTTTTTTTTACAAATAAATGCCGACATATTCATTATAAAGTGGCCCAAATATGAGTTTAAATAAATAATCATATAACCTGATATTATTCACTCAGTTTCCCCTCACTTCGTAGCGTAAGGTAGAGAGCCCCTTTCGTGCGTCGGTATCCAATCCATTCCACTTGTTCATATAGAAAATGCCCACATCACTCAAATTCCAGTCCGCATTTTCTCTGCGACCTTGCTTGCGGTCCTGCAGGTGTACGAAGCACATTATCTCCCTTTACAATGAGTGGAAGCTGCACAAAACCTTGTGTGTGCAATTGTAAATCATTTCTTTTTTTAAGTTTTGTGCTCAAGCCCCCCTAAAATATTCTTAAGCCCCCCCTAAATAATTTGGTGTTTTTTTGTTGGTTTTTTTTTACAAATAAATGCCGACATATTCATTATAAAGTGGCCCAAATATGAGTTTAAATAAATAATCATATAACCTGTTATTATTCACTCAGTTTCCCCTCACTTCGTAGCGTAAGGTAGAGAGCCCCTTTAGTGCGTCGGTATCCAATCCATTCCACTTGTTCATATAGAAAATGCCCACATCACTCAAATTCTGCGACCTTGCTTGCGGTCCTGCACATGTACGAAGCACATTATCTTCCTTTACAATGAGTGGAAGCTGCACAAAACCTTGTGTGTGCAATTGTAAATCATTTCTTTTTTTAAGTTTTGTGTTTCTTGTAGAATCTATATAAAGTAATATACATAAGCCTATTGTTAAAATAATGAAAAAAAAAAAACATAATTAAATATATTTGTTTTATTGTATTGTTACATTAATAGCTGTTTTATTATTATAGGATGCCTTGTTAAACATTTAATAGGATTTTTTCAGAGGGAGGAAAAACCAAGACATTTAATATAAAATGTAAAATGAATAAATACATAAAAAGAAAAAGAAAATATATGTAAATATATATAAATATATATTTCATTTCGTCCCGTGCATTTTTTTAAAAATAATAATAATAACAATGAATAATTTCTAAGTCTTTGTTAGCCGTTTGTGAAGTTTTGTGCTCGTGCGTAACATTCGCTCGCATCCTGTGCACCCCTTGTCCTTAAAAGCTAGTGACGCCCCTGCTTTAACTTAACTTTAACTTTACACATACAAACTGTAGCACACAAAAAAGCACATTTAATTAAAAAAACAAAAACGTTATTATGGTCTTACCTTTACTTATAAGTGCGGGAACAGTGGTGTTGGTGTTGGAGGAGTTGTGAATGAATGAAATATGAAATCCGTGCTGCAGTCTGCAGGTGTACCTAATGCATACTTGCCAACCTTGAGACCTCCGATTTCGGGGGGTGGGGGGGCGTAGTCGGAGGTGGGGGGCGCGGTTGGGAGCGTGGTTAAGAGGGGAGGAGTATATTTACAGCTAGAATTTCCATATATATATATATATATATAAGAAATAATTGACTTTCAGTGAATTCTAGCTATATATATATATATATATATATATATATATATATATATATATATATATATATATATATATATATATATATATATATATATATGTATGTGTGGGAAAAAAAATCAAAAGACTATTTCATCTCTACAGGCCTGTTTCATGAGGGGGGGTACCCTCAATCATCAGGAGATTTTAATGGGAGCATTCGCATACCATGGTTTATATAGGGCACAGAGTGGGTGGGTACAGGCTGGCGTAGGGGCGTGGTGATTGGCTCATGTGTTACCTAGGAGGTGTTTCCGTCTATGGCGGCATGTTGTTACAATTTCGCTGCGCTTGTTGAGGGATGACAGGTCTGGACGGTAAATAATAAACAGTTTCTCTTTCAAGCATAGGTTGCATCTTTTATTACCACTATTGTAAGGTGTGCTGGATGCAAGAATTTGCCATGTTATTGAATATTCAACATTATTGTCTTTGAGGTGCCAAATGTGTTTGCTGAGTTCTGTGGTATTTCGCAGGTTTTTGTTCCTGAAAGAAGCCTTGTGGTTGTTCCATCTGGTTTTGAATTCACCCTCGGTTAATCCTACATATGTGTCGGATGTGTTAATGTCCTTGCGTATTACCTTAGATTGGTAGACAACTGATGTTTGTAAGCACCCCCCGTTGAGGGGGCAATCAGGTTTCTTTCGACAGTTACATGCTTTGTTGGTTTTGGAGTCGCTCTGACTGGGGGTCGACGGCTCATTTGCAATTGTTTTGATGTGGTTTGAGATGATTTGTCGTATATTGTTCATGCAGCTGTAGCTCAATTTAATGTTGTTCTTGTTGAATAATTTTCTTAGGTTGTTGTCTTTGGGAAAGTGTTTGTCAATCAGATTGAGGAATTTGTGTCCAATGTTCGTTGAGACGTTTTTGCTGTATGGGGGGTTGTACCAGATGATGTCGTTTCGTTTTCTGTTCTTTTTTGGCTGGTTTCCTGGCGTGGGTTCATAGGTGAGGGTGAAATTGTATCCGCTTTCATCAAGGGCTTTTTGGTACGGGGGGGTTGCTTGGTCAAATTCAGCTTTGCTAGATGACAGCATCGATAGCCTTTTATTGATTCCGGTAGGTATTCTTTTCGTGGTGGTGGGTGGGTGGTTGCTGTCATGGTGCACGTATTGGAGTGTTGTGTTGGGTTTCGTGAATGGTTGGTAGCTGTTATTTCTCAGGTTGAAAGTGACGTCAAGGAAGTTGACGGTTTGCTTGTTGGCTTCAATCGTGATATATATATATATATATATATATATATATATATATATATATATATATATATATATATATATATATATATATATATATAAATAACAGAAATACTTGAATTTCAGTGTTCATTTATTTACACATATACACACACATAACACTCATCTACTCATTGTTGAGTTAAGGGTTGAATTGTCCATCCTTGTTCTATTCTCTGTCACTATTTTTCTAACCATGCCGAACACCCTCTCTGATGATGCATTCTGCTTCGTCTCCTTGTTGTGTGCGCAGTTGTGCACTGCACTCTCTAAAAGCCCTAGATGTTTTTGTCACATATGCATGTACGGTAGATGGCGGTATTGTCCTGTTTAAGAGTGTCACAACATTGCTGTTTACGGCAGACAAACTGCTTTACGGTTGCCGAAAACGTGACTGCTGTTGTTGTGTGTTGTTACCGCGCTGGGAGGACGTTAATGAAACTGCCTAACAATAAACCCACGTAAGAAACCAAGAACTCGCCTTCGATCATTCTACAGTTATAACGTCATTGGGCAGGCACGCTGTTTATATTGTGGGAAAGCGGACGTTAAAACAGGCTGTCTACACGTCACTCAGGTCCGCCTGAATTTCGGGAGTTTTTCGGGAGAAAATTTGTCCCGGGAGGTTTTCGGGAGAGGCGCCGAATTTCGGGAGTCTCCCGGAAAATCCGGGAGGGTTGGCAAGTATGACCTAATGTTGTGTCCCTGCAGTCGTTCACGGCTCCTCCGGCGCGAGCAATGTTGTTTTTGCCCTTTTTGGCTTCTTGTTAAATGACTTTTTTTGGGTGGATTCGGTCTTGCACGTGGAGGGCTTTGGTTGGTGTGGCGCTCTCGTCGGGGGGTGCAGTCTGCGGCAGAGGTGCCTTAACCGGCACCAGGAGGCGGGGTTACTGCGAGCCTCAGCCAGTGCGTCTTTCGCAGCAGTTTTATGATCGCTCAGCACAAGAAATACGTTACACACATACAGTTGTTGACAAAATACACTGTACATTATATACCTCAGCTAACTAAACTATGGAAATGTATAATATAATTCATATAGCAATACAGTCTCACTGCACAGCAGGCCAGCAGTTAGCCGAGTCATTGCGCAATCCATGGTGAGGCACTGAGTGACGTGCCTCAACTGGCTGCTGAACACAGTGCCGTCTCTTCTCAGTATTTGAGCGGCAAATGTGAAAATTCAGCGATTTTGAATAAAAATAATCTAAAACTGGTGAAGTTAAATGGAAAATAACTTTATAGTATAATCACTGGATACATATAAAAATGTAATTAATTTTTTTTCTTTTTACATTATTTTTCTTTCCATGAGGCAGGTGAGGCGGGGGCCTCACCTGCCTCTAGTGACCGCACGTCACTGATATATACAGGTAAAAGCCAGTAAATTAGAATATTTTGAAAAACTTGATTTATTTCAGTAATTGCATTCAAAAGGTGTAACTTGTACATTATATTTATTCATTGCACACAGACTGATGCATTCAAATGTTTATTTCATTTAATTTTGATGATTTGAAGTGGCAACAAATGAAAATCCAAAATTCCGTGTGTCACAAAATTAGAATATTACTTAAGGCTAATACAAAAAAGGGATTTTTAGAAATGTTGGCCAACTGAAAAGTATGAAAATGAAAAATATGAGCATGTACAATACTCAATACTTGGTTGGAGCTCCTTTTGCCTCAATTACTGCGTTAATGCGGCGTGGCATGGAGTCGATGAGTTTCTGGCACTGCTCAGGTGTTATGAGAGCCCAGGTTGCTCTGATAGTGGCCTTCAACTCTTCTGCGTTTTTGGGTCTGGCATTCTGCATCTTCCTTTTCACAATACCCCACAGATTTTCTATGGGGCTAAGGTCAGGGGAGTTGGCGGGCCAATTTAGAACAGAAATACCATGGTCCGTAAACCACGCACGGGTAGATTTTGCGCTGTGTGCAGGCGCCAAGTCCTGTTGGAACTTGAAATCTCCATCTCCATAGAGCAGGTCAGCAGCAGGAAGCATGAAGTGCTCTAAAACTTGCTGGTAGACGGCTGCGTTGACCCTGGATCTCAGGAAACAGAGTGGACCGACACCAGCAGATGACATGGCACCCCAAACCATCACTGATGGTGGAAACTTTACACTAGACTTCAGGCAACGTGGATCCTGTGCCTCTCCTGTCTTCCTCCAGACTCTGGGACCTCGATTTCCAAAGGAAATGCAAAATTTGCTTTCGTCAGAAAACATGACTTTGGACCACTCAGCAGCAGTCCAGCTCTTTTTTTCCTTAGCCCAGGTGAGACGCTTTTCGCGCTGTTTCTTGGTCAACAGTGGCTTGACATGAGGTATGCGGCAGTTGAAACCCATGTCTTTCAAGCGTCTCTTGGTGGTGGATCTTGAAGCACTGACTCCAGCAGCTGTCCACTCCTTCTGAATCTCCCCCACATTTTTGAATGTTTTTTTTTTCACAATCTTGACCAGGGCGCGGTGATCCCTATCGCTTGTACACTTTTTCTGACCACAGTTTTTCCTTCCCTTTGCCTCTCCATTAATGTGTTTGGACACAGAGCTCTGAGAACAGCCAGCCTCTTCAGCAATAACCTTTTTTGTCTTTCCCTCCTTGTGCAATGTGTCGATGGTTGCCTTTTGGACAGCTGTCAAATCTGAAGTCTTCCCCATGTTTGTGTAGGCTTCAGAACTGGACTGAGAGACCATTTAAAGCCCTTTGCAGGTGTTTTGAGTTAATCAGCTGATTAGTTTGTGGCACCAGGTGTCTTCAAAATTTAACCATTACACAATATTCTAATTTTGTGACACACGGAATTTTGGATTTTCATTTGTTGCCACTTCAAATCATCAAAATTAAATGAAATAAACATTTGAATGCATCAGTCTGTGTGCAATGAATAAATATAATGTACAAGTTACACCTTTTGAATGCAATTACTGAAATAAATCAAGTTTTTCAGAATATTCTAATTTACTGGCTTTTACCTGTATGTATATATATATATATATATATATATATATATATATATATATATATATATAGGTATTGGTATGGATACAATCCTAACGATATACACTACATCCCTAGTAAAAATGATTAGTTTTAGCATGATTATTAGCGTGTTTTGATTCATTATTGGGGTGGGCGGGTTCAAGTCGTGGTCAGAAGACGATAAGTGCAAATCAAGCCTTCTGAATGCAAATGTAATCTCAGGGAAAGTGTCCTTAAAGGACAACATCCGCTGAGATGTTTACGTCTCCACTGGAGGACAAGACGGTGGAACTTGAGCATGAAAGGACTTCTTTAAACAGATTTAACACAGCAGCTTAACATGATTAATGTTTATAAGATGATTGTTTTTTGGTTTTGAGGCAACTGTTTCATCACGGAGTCTCATGCTTATTCTGCGAGCGTTGATATGGAGTCACTACCAAGTAAACGCACCGTGCTGAAAGCCAAACTTAAAAAATAAATGATTTACAATTGCACACACAAGGTTTTGTGCAGCTTCCACTCATTGTAAAGGAAGATAATGTGTTTCGTACACCTGCAGGACCGCAAGCAAGGTCGCAGAATTTGAGTGATGTGGGCATTTTCTATATGAACAAGTGGAATGGATTGGATACCGACGCACGAAAGGGGCTCTCTACCTTACGCTACGAAGTGAGGGGAAACTGATTGAATAATATCAGGTTATATGATTATTTATTTAAACTCATATTTGGGCCACTTTATAATGAATATGTCGGCATTTATTTGTAAAAAAAACACAAAAAACCCAAATTATTTAAGGGGGCTTAAGAATATTTTAGGGGGGCTTGAGCGCAAAACTTAAAAAATAAATGATTTACAATTGCACACACAAGGTTTTGTGCAGCTTCCACTCATTGCAAAGGAAGATAATGTGCTTCGTACACCTGCAGGACCGCAAGCAAGGTCGCAGAGAAAATGCGGGCTGGAATTTGAGTGATGTGGGCATTTTTTATATGAACAAGTGGAATGGATTGGATACCGACGCACGAAAGGGGCTCTCTACCTTACGCTACGAAGTGAGGGGAAACTGATTGAATAATATCAGGTTATATGATTATTTATTTAAACTCATATTTGGGCCACTTTATAATGAATATGTCGGCATTTATTTGTAAAAAAAACACAAAAAAACACCAAATTATTTAAGGGGGCTTAAGAATATTTTAGGGGGGCTTGAGCACAAAACTTAAAAAATAAATGATTTACAATTGCACACACAAGGTTTTGTGCAGCTTCCACTCATTGCAAAGGAAGATAATGTGCTTCGTACACCTGCAGGACCGCAAGCAAGGTCGCAGAGAAAATGCGGGCTGGAATTTGAGTGATGTGGGCATTTTCTATATGAACAAGTGGAATGGATTGGATACGGACGCACGAAAGGGGCTCTCTACCTTACGCTACGAAGTGAGGGGAAACTGAGTGAATAATAACAGGTTATATGATTATTTATTTAAACTTTATAATGAATATGTCGGCATTTATTTGTAAAAACAAAAACAAAAAAACACCAAATTATTTAGGGGGGCTTAAGAATATTTTAGGGGGGCTTGAGCCTTTCTCAACCAGCTATTGCAAGGAATTTAGGGATTCCACCATCTACGCTCCGTAATATCATAAAATCTGGAGAAATCACTGCACTTAAGCCATGATATTATGCTCCTCGGATCCCTCAGGCGGTACTGCATCAAAAAGTGATATCAGTGTGTGAAGGATATCACCACATGGGCTCAGGAACACTTCAGAAACCCACTGCCAGTAACTACAGTTTGTCGCTACTGTCACGACTTGGTCCTTGGGTTTTGTTTTTTCCGCAAGGCAACGGAAAGTTGGCTTGGGCGAGACGGGAATGTAAGTACATGATTTAATATTGACACTCAAAAAAAAAAAGGGAACAAACAAAAGGCGCTCACAGTGGAGGTACAAAACGTGGCTATTGTTGCGTTTTGGACCAGTTGTTCCTCCCAGGGAATTCAAGTCACAAGTCGCTCCCAAGCTCTTTACGACACTTAAAGCTGAGTTGAAAAACCACCAGAGACAGAATAGGTATTTTGTAGTATATTTGCAAAGCTTTGCAGATATACATTGAGACCAGTCCAGCATAGAACATTCAATTGCGCCCCCTAAGATCGTCTGCCCCCCCGAAACACCCTCTCCCCTCTTAAGTCCCTGGCAGTCCTGTGTCTCTAGCCAAAACAAATGTCCATTATCTCTCTCTCTCTCTAACATTCCTCATTCAAGGTTAAGCACACAGTTTTGCAGACAACCAAAAGACCACAATTGGAAGAAAAACACTAGCTGTTTTGTAATATGATTATATAAAAAGAAGTAACACTTAAATTCGGATATATGTAAATATCTGCCTCCGACACTATAAACACAAAACTTGCACAAAGGCAGAAACTATGAACAATGAAACAAAAACACTAACCGTGGCATTAATAAACAAAAACTTACTTGGCGTGGACTATGAAGTGCGCAGCGTGAACTGAGCATGAAGTAAGAGTGTCAGGTGTGTGTCAGGGGTGTGATGTCGCCAGAAAGACAAACGGAAAACAATGAACTTAAATACTACAGACATGATTAGTGAAAACAGGTGCGTGACTCAAAACGTGAAACAGGTGCCTGACGTGACAGGTGGAAACTAATGGTTGCTATGGTGACAAAACAAACAAAAGTGCACCAAAAAGTCCAAAAACAAAACCGAACATGACTAAAACAAAACATGGTCACACAGACATGACAGCTACATCTGTAAGTGCAAGTTAAAACTCTACTATGTAACGCCAAAGCTATTGATCAACAACACCCAGGAATGTCCCCGGCTTCGCTGGGCCCGAGCTTGAGCCCCCCTAAAATAGGCCTAACAACGCCAATGGCCATACCAATACTTTGACTTCAACTTTGTCAAGCTCATCGAATGATTTGTGATTTGACTTTGAATTTTAAATATGGCGCTAGAGTGTCCATTTGAAAATGTAATTTTCATGACCCGCAAAATAAAACATTTTTGCTCGGGCCCTAAAAAGACGGGACAAATAAATAAGTGCAACAAAAACACAAAGTGACAACAAACCAAACTAGAAAAAATGTGACCCCTTTTTTTTTGCCAGGGGCCCGATTTAAAATTGCAGTTTTTTCTTCAAAATGTTTGCACGGCTTTTTGAGGGCCCTTAACATGCACAAAAAGTCCCCGTCTTTTGCAGACATGTCCGCTGTCAGAATCTAAGTTTTGCGATCTAAGTTATCGCAAAACTTTGTGTTACGTTGAGTTCAGCTGTCTTTGATCCTACCAAGCAAAAGGCTTGTAAAACTCCACTGTGTAGAATGGGGAGCGACATGAGGGTGTCGGTTTCTTTGATGTATTGTAATCCACAGGAAGATTTTGTCTTGACCCGAGATCTACAAAGCGGAGAGGAGGCAGGGCCTGACCTCCCTGCAGGCACCTTTTCCTTGAATTGTTTTGTGACCAAGGGCAACGGGTGTTTATGACCCCATTCCCTTAGAAACAGCTGTTGCCATTTAATCAGGGAAAGTCCAAAAAAAAGAGGAGTTGAGGAGGTAACCACTGCAATTGATTACGGGTTTTGTGGCGGGCCGTCGGATCTAAGTTTGGCGCCATGCCACGCCCACATCATATAGCGTAGGCAAATTGTATTCGCAATTTATCATCAATGATATGTTTAATATCTGTCGTTTTAATCGCGTCTCATTTGGTCAAAATCCCCGGGAGGAGTTGGTTAATGTACGACCCCCTTGTTTTTGCCCGAAAAATGGCCGGCGGAAACCAAGATGGCCGACTTCCTGTTTGTTTTCAAATATGAGACCTTTCCGTGCGTCCTGCCATGAGAGATGTCTCTGGTGGGAGGGGCTAATTTTTGTTCATTTTAAATATGGCGCTAGAGTGTCCATTTGAAAATGTAATTTTCATGACCCGCAAAATAAAACATTTTTGCTCGGGCCCTAAAAAGACGGGACAAATAAATTAGTGCAACAAAAACACAAAGTGACAACAAACCAAACTAGAAAAAATATGACCCCTTTTTTTTTGCCAGGGGCCCGATTTAAAATTGCAGTTTTTCTTCAAAATGTTTGCACGGCTTTTTGAGGGCCCTTAACATGCACAAAAAGTCCCCGTCTTTTGCAGAAATGTCCGCTGTCAGAATCTAAGTTTTGCGATCTAAGTTATCGCAAAACTTTGTGTTACGTTGAGTTCAGCTGTCTTTGATCCTACCAAGCAAAAGGCTTGTAAAACTCCACTGTGTAGGATGGGGAGCGACATGAGGGTGTCGGTTTCTTTGATGTATTGTAATCCACAGGAAGATTTTGTCTTGACCCGAGATCTACAAAGCGGAGAGGAGGCAGGGCCTGACCTCCCTGCAGGCACCTTTTCCTTGAACTGTTTTGTGACCAAGGGCAACGGGTGTTTATGACCCCCTTCCCTTAGAAACAGCTGTTGCCATTTAATCAGGGAAAGTCCAAAAAAAAGAGGAGTTGAGGAGGTAACCACTGCAATTGATTACGGGTTTTGTGGCGGGCCGTCGGATCTAAGTTTGGCGCCATGCCACGCCCACATCATATAGCGTAGGCAAATTGTATTCGCAATTTATCATCAATGATATGTTTAATATCTGTCGTTTTAATCGCGTCTCATTTGGTCAAAATCCCCGGGAGGAGTTGGTTAATGTACGACCCCCTTGTTTTTGCCCGAAAAATGGCCGGCGGAAACCAAGATGGCCGACTTCCTGTTTGTTTTCAAATATGAGACCTTTCCGTGCGTCCTGCCATGAGAGATGTCTCTGGTGGGAGGGGCTAATTTTTGTTCATTTTAAATATGGCGCTAGAGTGTCCATTTGAAAATGTAATTTTCATGACCCGCAAAATAAAACATTTTTGCTCGGGCCCTAAAAAGACGGGACAAATAAATTAGTGCAACAAAAACACAAAGTGACAACAAACCAAACTAGAAAAAATATGACCCCTTTTTTTTTGCCAGGGGCCCGATTTAAAATTGCAGTTTTTCTTCAAAATGTTTGCACGGCTTTTTGAGGGCCCTTAACATGCACAAAAAGTCCCCGTCTTTTGCAGAAATGTCCGCTGTCAGAATCTAAGTTTTGCGATCTAAGTTATCGCAAAACTTTGTGTTACGTTGAGTTCAGCTGTCTTTGATCCTACCAAGCAAAAGGCTTGTAAAACTCCACTGTGTAGGATGGGGAGCGACATGAGGGTGTCGGTTTCTTTGATGTATTGTAATCCACAGGAAGATTTTGTCTTGACCCGAGATCTACAAAGCGGAGAGGAGGCAGGGCCTGACCTCCCTGCAGGCACCTTTTCCTTGAACTGTTTTGTGACCAAGGGCAACGGGTGTTTATGACCCCCTTCCCTTAGAAACAGCTGTTGCCATTTAATCAGGGAAAGTCCAAAAAAAAGAGGAGTTGAGGAGGTAACCACTGCAATTGATTACGGGTTTTGTGGCGGGCCGTCGGATCTAAGTTTGGCGCCATGCCACGCCCACATCATATAGCGTAGGCAAATTGTATTCGCAATTTATCATCGATGATATGTTTAATATCTGTCGTTTTAATCGCGTCTCATTTGGTCAAAATCCCTGGGAGGAGTTGGTTAATGTACGGACCCCTTGTTTTTGGGCAAAAAATGGCCGGCGGAAACCAAGATGGCCGACTTCCTGTTTGTTTTCAAATATGAGACCTTTCCGTGCGTCCTGCCAAGAGAGATGTCTCTAGCGAGTTTCGTGTCGTTACGTAATACTGGTGGGAGGGGCTCATTTTTGCTCATTTTAAATATGGCGCTATAATATAATTTTCGTGACCCGCAAAATGTAACATTTTTGCTCGGGCCCTAAAAAGACGGAACATATAAATTAGTGCAACAAAAACACAAAGTGACAACAAACCAAACTAGAAAAAATACGACCCCTTTTTTTTTTTTTGCCAAAAAAACATCAGAGCAAAGTTTGGCGCCATGCCCCGCCCACTTCTTATGACAATGTGTTCGCAATTTATCATCGCCTATATGTGTAGAAACTGTGATTTTAACCCCGACTTATTTAGTCAAAGTCCCCAAGAGGAGTTTGTTAAAGTACGACCCTTTTTTTTTTTTTGCTGAAAAATGGCCCAAAAAATGCTGCCATGCCCCGCCCACTTCTTATTATGTAGGGAAAATTTGTTCGTCACTTATAAGTGGTGGTCAAAAGTGTACATACACGTGTTGAGTTTCCAATCATTTCTACAACTCTTATTTTTTTGTGATTGGAGCATATACTTGTAGGATGGGGAGCGACATGAGGGTGTCGGTTTCTTTGTATTGTAATCCACAGGAAGATTTTGTCTTGACCCGAGATCTACAAAGCGGAGAGGAGGCAGGGCCTGACCTTTTCTTTCAACTGTTTTATGACCGAGGGCAACGGGTGTTTATGACCCCCTTCCCTTAGAAACAGCTGTTGCCATTTAATCAGGGAAAGTCCCAAAAAAAGAGGAGGCTTACAATCTTTAAACAGAGTGTGGGACGACACTGTACAATTCAGCTCCTCAATTGAGCAGAATTGAATTTTGTCTCTCTTTAATTCCTTGCTTCTTGTCTTGTTTAATAGATGTCATCAGTGTTTGAACCTGACATCCGCTATGGAGAAAATGTTTATATTTTTGGGGTCCTGAAAAATGAAATGTTAAAATTGTCTCTCTGGGACCACCTTTAAATGTAGAAGAAAAAAATAGCTTCTCCTACCAGTTTAACGTATCAGCACGGAAATCGCGGGAGACGTCAATCATGACGGGACGCAGATAAAAAAAAACTCGGGAACCCATACCTGAAAACGGACAGGAAGTCGGCCATCTTGGTTTTCGTCTTCCATTTTTCGGCGAAAAAAAGGGGTCGTACTTTAACAAACTCCTCCTGGGGACTTTGACTAAATGAGTCTTGGTTAAAATCACAGATACAGTCGCGATCAAAAGTGTACATACACGTGTAAAGGACATCACGTCATGGCTGTCTTGACTTTACAATCATTTCTACAACTCTTATTTTTTTGTGATTGGAGCACATACTTGTAGGATGGGGAGCGACATGAGGGTGTCAGTTCCTTCGATGTATTGTAATCCACAGGAAGATTTTGTCTTGACCCGAGATCTACAAAGCGGAGAGGAGGCAGGGCCTGACCTCCCTGCAGGCACCTTTTCTTTGAACTGTTTTGTGACCGAGGGCTTCGGGTGTTTATGACCCCCTTCCCTTAGAAACAGCTGTTGCCATTTAATCAGGGAAAGTCCAAAAAAAAAGAGGAGGTGTACAATCTTCCGTCAGAGCGTGGGACGACACTGTACAATTCAGCTCCTCAATTGAGCTGAATTGAATTTTGTCTCTCTTTAATTCCTTGCTTCTTGTCTTGTTTAATAGATGTCGTCAGTGTTTGAACCTGACATCCGCTATGGAGAAAAATTTGATATTTTTGGGGTCCTGAAAAATGAAATGTTAAAATTGTCTCTCTGGGACCACCTTTAAATGTAGAAAAAAAAAATAGCTTCTCCTACCAGTTTAACGTATCGGCACAGAAATCACGGGAGACGTCAATCATGACGGGACGCAGATAAAAAACCCCTCAGGAACCCATACCTGAAAACGGACAGGAAGTCGGCCATCTTGGTTTTCGTCTTCCATTTTTCGGCGAAAAAAAGGGGTCGTACTTTAACAAACTCCTCCTAGGGACTTTGACTAAATGAGTCTTGTTTAAAATCACAGATACAGTCGCGATCAAAAGTGTACATACACTTGTAAAGGACATCACGTCATGGCTGTCTTGACTTTACAATCATTTCTACAACTCTTATTTTTTTTGTGATTGGAGCACATACTTGTAGGATGGGGAGCGACATGAGGGTGTCAGTTTCTTCGATGTATTGTAATCCACAGGAAGATTTTGTCTTGACCCGAGATCTACAAAGCGGAGAGGAGGCAGGGCCTGACCTCCCTGCAGGCACCTTTTCTTTGAACTGTTTTGTGACCGAGGGCAACGGGTGTTTATGACCCCCTTCCCTTAGAAACAGCTGTTGCCATTTAATCAGGGAAAGTCCAAAAAAAAGAGGAGGCGTACAATCTTCTGTCAGAGCGTGGGACGACACTGTACAATTCAGCTCCTCAATTGAGCTGAATTGAATTTTGTCTCTCTTTAATTCCTTGCTTCTTGTCTTGTTTAATAGATGTCGTCAGTGTTTGAACCTGACATCCGCTATGGAGAAAAATTTGATATTTTTGGGGTCCTGAAAAATGAAATGTTAAAATTGTCTCTCTGGGACCATCTTTAAATGTAGAAAAAAAAATAGCTTCTCCTACCAGTTTAACGTATCAGCACGGAAATCGCGGGAGATGTCAATCATGACGGGATGCAGATAAAAAAAAACTCAAAACGGACAGGAAGTCGGCCATCTTGGTTTTCGTCTTCCATTTTTTGGCAAAAAAAAGGGGTCGTAATTTAACAAACTCCTCCTCGGGACTTTGACTAAATGAGTCTTGTTTAAAATCACAGATACAGTCGCGATCAAAAGTGTACATACACTTGTAAAGGACATCATGTCATGGCTGTCTTGACTTTACAATCATTTCTACAACTCTTATTTTTTTGTGATGTAGTGATTGGAGCACATACTTGTTGCTCACAAAAATATTCATGAAGTTTGGTTCTTTTATGAATTTATTATGGCTCTACTGAAAATGTGAGGGTCAAAAGTATACATACAGCAATGTTCATATTTGCTTACATGTCCCTTGGCAAGTTTACCTGCAATAAGGCGCTTTTGGTAGCCACCCACAAGCTTCTGCTTGACCACTTGACCACTAAAATTGGTGCAGTTCAGCTAATTGTGTTGATTTTCCGACATGGACTTGTTTCTTCAGCATTGTCCACACCTTTAAGTCAGGACTTTGGGAAGGCCATTCTAAAACCTTCATTCTAGCCTGATTTAGCCATTCCTTTACCACTTTTGAGGTCATTGTCCTGTTGGAACACCCAACTGTGCCCAAGACCCAACCTCCGGGCTGATGACTTTAGCTTGTCCTGAACAATTTGGAGCTAATCCTCCTTTTTCATTGTCCCATTTAAAAAGAGAACGCCTCCTCTTTTTTTTGGACTTTCCCTGATTAAATGGCAACAGCTGTTTCTAAGGGAAGGGGGTCATAAACACCCGTTGCCCTCGGTCACAAAACAGTTCAAAGAAAAGGTGCCTGCAGGGAGGTCAGGCCCTGCCTCCTCTCCACTTTATAGATCTCGGGTCAAGACAAAATCTTCCTGTGGATTACAATACATCAAAGAAACCGACACCCTCATGTCGCTCCCCATCCTACACAGTGGAGTTTTTACAAGCCTTTTGCTTGGTAGGATCAAAGACAGCTGAACTCAATGTAACACGACGTTTTGCGATAACTTAGATACAATTATTCTGACAGCGGACACTTTTTGTGCATGTTAAGGGCCCTCAAAAAGCCGTGCAAACATTTAAAAGAAAAAACTGCAATTTTAAATCGGGCCCCTGAGGGGGGGGGGGGGGGGGCCCAACAAGCAAACAGCAGTTTTAATGAGCAGCTTATTTTTCAACATGAGATTTTACCATCAAGAAAAAAAGTACTGAAAATGAGTACGGTGAGTACCCTTTCGGGTTCCTAGGTACCGGGACTTGGTACGGTACCGGGACTTGGTACGGTGCCGAGACTTGGTACGGTGCCGGGACTTGGTACGGTCCAGCAAAGTTTGGGTTGATCTTCAGTCCTGAGAAGGTTCCACAGAAAGGTCTCCAAGGTCGCCAGCCGCTGTTTTTTTCTCAGCATCTTTGTCAGAAGAAAGGGGGCGGAGCTAATTTTGCCCACGGCGTCCCTCCCGGTCTGTAAAAGCGAGCGGCGACAGGAAGAAGACAGGTCTGGACGCTAGCAGGTGGCGCTGTCCTGGTCTCTGGTCGAAGCGGCGCCTGCGTTCTCACTTTTCCACGCTTGGGCGCCCTGACGTGTGGCGGCGGACTCTCCCGGGGGGGGGGGGGCCTCTCTGGTTAGAAAACAGGTGTCATGGAAGGCAGGTGTTGTCAGGACGGCCGGGTCGTTTAGGAAATTTACGGCGCCGTTATTTCGCCACTCAGCATGATTGTATTCATATTACATCCCATCACGCCAGACAAGGTCGCCGCCCGCACGCCACCGCCTGCCGACCTCGCGCCTGAGGCCTTGTGGGGAGGGGGCGGGGCCTTCATCTTTGATGGACAGCGTGGGCTCAATGACGCACCAATCTGACGCCTGCAAAAAAGTTTCCGCCTCCCGACTGACTTACACCCCCCCGTCGAGGTCGCTCGCCGCGGAATGGCGGCATCGATCAGCCGCGAGGACGCCGTCGGCCGTCTGCCAATCACAGATGAGCGCTTCCGTCCCGCGTGAACACGCCTCTTCGGGCTGAGGTCACGGCTCCTGTTTGATGCAGGAAGGGGGCGGGGCCTCTGTCCATCATCCTGAAGACGTGTGTGACGGCGCCTGGCGGAACATTCTACCTGTGTCTGCTCCTGGAGGCACCTGCCTGCACGCCGCTGCTCTCAAAGTCAAGGCCCGGGGGCCAGGTCTGGTCCGCCACATCATTTAAAGTGGCCCGCCATGTCATTTATGGTGACTCGCCACTTCATTTGATTTGGCCCACCACTTCATTTCAGGTGGTCCGCCACATCATTTAAATTGTCTCGGCTGGTCCGCCACATCATTTAAAGTGGCCCGCCATGTCATTTATGGCGACTCGCCACATCATTTAATTTGGCCCGCCATGTCATTTATGGCAACTCGCCACTTCATTTGATTTGGCCCACCACTTATTTTCAGGTGGTCCGCCACATCATTTAAAGTGGCTCGGGTGGTCCGCCACTGCATTTATACTGGCCCGCCATGTCATTTATGGTGACTCGCCACTTCATTTGATTTGGCCCACCACTTCATTTCAGGTGGTCCGCCACATCATTTAATTTGGCTCGGGTGGTCCGCCACATCATTTAAAGTGGCCCGCCATGTCATTTATGGCGACTCGCCACATCATTTAATTTGGCCCGCCATGTCATTTATGGCGACTCGCCACATCATTTAATTTGGCCCGCCATGTCATTTATGGCAACTCGCCACTTCATTTGATTTGGCCCACCACTTCTTTTCAGGTGGTCCGCCACATCATTTAAAGTGGCTCGGGTGGTCCGCCATATCATTTATAGTGGCCCACCATGTCATTTATGGTGACTCGCCACTTCATTTGATTTGGCCCACCACTTCATTTCAGGTGGTCCGCCACATCATTTAATTTGGCTCGGGTGGTCCGCCACATCATTTAAAGTGGCCCGCCATGTCATTTATGGCGACTCGCCACATCATTTAAAGTGGCCCGCCATGTCATTTATGGCGACTCGCCACATCATTTAATTTGGCCCGCCATGTCATTTATGGCAACTCGCCACTTCATTTGATTTGGCCCACCACTTATTTTCAGGTGGTCCGCCACATCATTTAAAGTGGCTCGGGTGGTCCGCCACTGCATTTATACTGGCCCGCCATGTCATTTATGGTGACTCGCCACTTCATTTGATTTGGCCCACCACTTCATTTCAGGTGGTCCGCCACATCATTTAATTTGGCTCGGGTGGTCCGCCACATCATTTAAAGTGGCCCGCCATGTCATTTATGGCGACTCGCCACATCATTTAATTTGGCCCGCCATGTCATTTATGGCAACTCGCCACTTCATTTGATTTGGCCCACCACTTCTTTTCAGGTGGTCCGCCACATCATTTAAAGTGGCTCGGGTGGTCCGCCATATCATTTATAGTGGCCCACCATGTCATTTATGGTGACTCGCCACTTCATTTGATTTGGCCCACCACTTCATTTCAGGTGGTCCGCCACATCATTTAATTTGGCTCGGGTGGTCCGCCACATCATTTAAAGTGGCCCGCCATGTCATTTATGGCGACTCGCCACATCATTTAATTTGGCCCGCCATGTCATTTATGGCAACTCGCCACTTCATTTGATTTGGCCCACCACTTCTTTTCAGGTGGTCCGCCACATCATTTAAAGTGGCTCGGGTGGTCCGCCACATCATTTATATTGGCCCGCCATTTAATTTATGGTGACTCGCCACGTCATTTAATTTGGCCCACCACTTCATTTCAGGTGGTCCGCCACATCATTTAAGTTGGCTCGGGTGGTCCGCCACATCATTTAAAGTGGCCCGCCATGTCATTTATGGTGACTCGCCACATCATTTAATTTGGCCCACCACTTCATTTCAGGTGGTCCGCCACATAATTTAAAGTGGCTCGGGTGGTCCGCTATGTCATTTATGGTGACTCGTCACGTCATTTAATTTGGCCCATCACTTCATTTCAGGTGGTCCGCCACATCATTTAAAAAGGCCCGTCGTCTCATTTTAGGTGGTCCGCCACATCATTTAAAGTGGCCCGCCATGTCATTTATGGTGACTCGCCACATCATTTAATTTAGCCCACCACTTCATTTCAGGTGGTCCGCCACATAATTTAAAGTGGCTCGGGTGGTCCGCTATGTCATTTATGGTGACTCGTCACGTCATTTAATTTGGCCCATCACTTCATTTCAGGTGGTCCGCCACATCATTTAAAAAGGCCCGTCGTCTCATTTTAGGTGGTCTGCTACATCATTTAAAGTATCCCACCATGTCATTTATGGTGACTCGCCACATCATTTAAAGTGGCCCGCTGCATCATTTTAGGTGGTCCGCTACATCCTTTAAATTGGCCCACCATGTCATTTAATGTAGCTCGCCGCTTCATTTCAGGTGGTCCTCCACATCATTAAATTGGCCCGCCATATCATTTAATGTGGCCCGCCATTTCATTTATGGTGGCTCGTCACATCATTTAAAGTGACCTGCTGCATCATTTTAGGTGGTCCGCTACATCCTTTAAAGTGGCCTGCCATATCATTTAATGTAGCTCGTCGCTTCATTACAGGTGGTACGCCACGTCATTAAATGTGGCCCGCCATATCATTTAAAGTGGCCCACCATGTCATTTATGGTGACTCGCCACATCATTTAAAAAATAAAAATAAAAAAATAAAAAATAAATATATATATATATATATATATATATATATATATATATATATATATATATATATATGTATATGTATATATATATATGTATATGTATAAATATGTATATATGTATGTATATATATATATATGTATAAATATGTATATATGTATGTATATATATATATATATATATATATATATATATATATACATATATATATATGTATGTATATATATGTATGTATATATGTATGTATATATATATGTATATATTGTACTCAGTGGCCTAGTGGTTAGAGTGTCCGCCCTGAAATCGGTAGGTTGTGAGTTCAAACCCCGGCCGAGTCATACCAAAGACTATAAAAATGGGAGCCATTACCTCCCTGCTTGGCACTCAGCATCAAGGGTTAGAATTGGGGGTTAAATCACCAAAAATGATTCCCGGGCGTGGCCACCGCTGCTGCTCACTGCTCCCCTCACCTCCCAGGGGGTGATCAAGGGTGATGGGTCAAATGCAGAGAATAATTTCGCCACACCTAGTGTGTGTGTGACAATCATTGCTACTTTAACTTTAACTTTGTTAAGTTTTTTTCCCCATAAAGATACATAAAGTTTTTTAAAGTGAAAACCGAGTTTTTCATTGGATTAATTATTTAATTTTTTTTTTTTGCTACATAGAAAATTTTATTGGAAAGCCCTTAAGTTGTTATCTTTAAATATATATATATATATATATATATATATATATATATATATATATATATATATATATATATATTTTATATATATATATATATATATATATATTTTAGATAAGCCTAGTATGTAATGCCATTAGTCTCTTTTTGCCTGTATTATTTTCACTTTCGGTAAATTTACCATATTTTCTTCATACTTTAATTGTATTTGCTTTATTTTGTTTTGTTAAGCCTGATTTCGAATTGAGAGTTCTATATTTGTTTCATTTTTTAAATGTGTTTAATTGCTCAACATGAATGAAAGGGTTAAAAGCAAAGTGTTGACCGACAGCTGCATCGGCCAATCAAACGATGAGATGATCAGCCCGGAGAGGCGGTGCTTGGTGACGTCATCGCATCCCTGTCATGTGATTGGACAGGGAGAGAGTTCAGTGTTCGGTGCCAGGCTAGCTAACAAACAGTCACACTTTTGATTGATTGAAACTTTTATTAGTAGATTGCACAGTTCAGTACATATTCCGTACAATTGACCACTAAATGGTAACACCCCCAATACGTTTTTACACTTGTTTAAGTCGGGGTCAACGTGAATCAATTCATGGTAGGTTTCAATCAATTCACCGAGGTTTGTGTTGAAATATTAATACTTCTACTTTCCTCACAGGCTGACTCCAACTAAAGTTCACCTCAGAAGGAAAGGAAGACGACAGTGAGTACAATGAACTTCTAATATTGTCTTTGTTATGCTTTTTAACTGTTGTTTCACTCACTAGCATTGTGTTAGTGACGTCATGCATTGTGGCCACGAGGAGTGTGTGTGTGTGTGTGTGTGTGTGTGTGTGGGTGTGTGTGTGTGTGTGTGCGTGTGTTCTTGTATTTCCGCCCTTCTTGAGACATGAAGAAGAAAAAGTAGCTTCCATATGAGGAGGTGTGAACATAAATCATGGTCCCAATAACATTGCATCTAATAGAGTCAAATACTAGAGTCCGTGAACATTGCTCCAAAGTCAGGATTTTTTTTGTTGATTTAATGTGCGTACAAAAGTAAACATGGACAGGTGCAAAGGCAGCAATATATGATAAAACAAGATAAAGAAGGACATCTCTATTTATTCCCAGAAAAAACTTATTTTACGACTTCCTGTCCTGACGTAAGACAAGCCATATGTGAGCATAGGATGAACACATACACTAAATTGCAATAATTTTTCAATAATTTTTCAATAATTTTTCAATAATTTTCACAATTGTTCCACTAATCTTTTACTAATCTTTCACAAATTTGTCACTAATTTTTCACTATTTTTCAATATTTTCCCGCTTTTTTCACAAATTTTTCACAAATGTTTCAGTACTTTTTGCATATTTTTCACAAATTTGTCTACTATTTTTTCACTATTTTCACTAATTTTTCACTACTTTTTGCACATTTTTCACTATTTTTTCCACTGTTAAAAACACACAAACACTGTCATAAAATTGGGAACAATTTCTCATATTCTTTCTGTTTCTGTAATGTTGCAATATTTTCTCGTAAAATTATTCCTTTTTTTATGTAAAATTATTACTTTATAACGCAAAATGGTGACGTTTGTCATATACAATTCTAACTTTTATCACAATTTGTTTGTTATTCTTGTAAAATAGTGACATTTTTTGAGTAAAATGATGACTTTTGTCATCATTTTGCGATGTAAAATTCAGATCACTATTATAATATTGCCAAAATGTTTAAGTTTTCTCTAAAAATTGTGACTTTTGTCGAGTAAAATTGCCAAAATGTTAAGCTTTTCTTGTAAAATTGCGACTGTTATTGAGTGAGATTCCAACTTTTATCATAATATTGCACACATGTTCAGTTTCGACTTGTGCTGAGTAAAATGACGACTTTTATTATAATACTGCCAACATTGTAAGTTTTTCTTGTGAAATTGTGACCTTTTTCTTGTGAAATTCCAACTCATTTTTCACAAGAAGCTTTTCTATATTTGCATAGTATGTATATATTATTCATGTTGTAAATACACTTCTTTATATATCTAGAAAGGCTGGTCCTAAAGAGGGAGGCTTTTTTCTCACGTCTCAAGAAGGTAACAAATACATGAATATGTGTGTGTTCTTGTATTCCTACCCTTCTTGAGACATGAAGAAGGAAAAGTATCTTCCATATGAGGAGGTGTGAACAAGTGATGACATAAATCATGGTCCCAATAACATTGCATCTAATAGACAATGTCTCATTTGTGGTGACATCTATCAAAATGAGGGTGGTCCCAAAAAGGAGGGATTTTTCACATTGACTGTGTGTCGCTTTTAAAAGTGCTCCCCCTCTGGTCAACATATGAAATAACAAGTGTGTGTAAGAAATTGAAATGTGCCCCCTTTGGCCAAAATTAATTAAAAAAATAAATAAATATGTATATAGAGACCTACTGTAATAACTTAAAGTCAATAATGAAGATTAAAAACAAACAAAATATTTAAAAAATAACTAAAATCAGTCTTTTTCTCACAATGTGTCGACTTTTTTCGTATAAAATTGGGAACAATTTCTCATATTCTTTGCTATATTTCTTCGTAACATTCTGACTTTTTAATGTAAAATTATAACTTTTTAATGCAAATTGGTGAGATTTGTCATAAAATTCTGACTTTTATCCCAATATAGCCACATTTTTTGTTATTGTAAAATAGTGAAATTTTTTTTAGTAAAATTATGACTTTTGTCATAATTTTGCCAAGTAAAATTCCAATTATTATTATAATATTGCCAACATTTTTAAGTTTTCTTATAAAATTGCGACTTTTGTCGAGTAAAATTATGAAGTGCTCCCCCTCTTGTCAACATATGAAATAACAAGTGTGTGTAAGAAATTGAAATGTGCCCCCTTTGGCCAAAATTAATTAAAAAAAATAAAAAAAAATGTTAATATAGAGACATACTGTAATAACTTGAAGTAAATAATGAAGATTAAAAATCAATTACACACAAAAAATTCCCCCAAAAATAAATGAACTAAAAACAGTCTTTTTCTCACAATGTGTCGACTTTTTTCTTATAAAATTGGGAACAATTTCTCATATTATTTCTGTTTCTGTAATATTGCAATATTTTCTCGTAAAAAAATATGACTTTTTTTTTTATGTACAATTATTACTTTATAACGCAAAATGGTGACATTTGTCATATAAAATTCTGACTTGTATCACAATATTGCTAATTTTGTTGTTCTTGTAAAAATAGTGACATTTTTAAGTAAAATTATGACTTTTGTCACAATTTTGCCAAGTAAAATTCCGATTATTATTATAATATTGTCAACATATTAAAGTTTTCTTATAAAAATTGTGACTTTTGTCGAGTAAAATTGCCAAAATTTTAAACTTTTCTTGTAAAACTGTGACTGTTATTGAGTAAGATTCTAACTTTTATCATAATATTGCACAAATGTTCAGTTTTTGACTTGCGCTGAGTAAATTTACGACTTTTATTATAATACTGCCAACATTCTAAGTTTTTCTTGTGAAATTGTGACCTTTTTCTTGTGAAATTCCAACTCATTTTTCACAACAAGCTTTTTTATATTTGCATAGTATGTATATATTATTCATGTTGTAAATACACTTCTTTATGTATCTAGAAAGGCTGGTCCTAAAGAGGGAGGCATTTTTCTCACGTCTCAAGAAGGTAACAAATACATGAATATGTGTGTGTTCTTGTATTCCTACCCTTCTTGAGACATGAAGAAGGAAAAGTATCTTCCATATGAGGAGGGGTGAACAAGTGATGACATAAATCATGGTCCCAATAACATTGCATCTAATAGACAATGTCTCATTTGTGGTCCCAAAAAGGAGGGATTTTTCACATTGACTGTGTGTCGCTTTTAAAAGTGCTCCCCCTCTGGTCAACATATGAAATAACAAGTGTGTGTAAGAAATTGAAATGTGCCCCCTTTGGCCAAAATTAATTAAAAAAAATTAATAAACATGTTAATATAGAGACATACTGTAATAACTTGAAGTAAATAATGAAGATTAAAAAACAATTACAAACAAAATATTAAAAAAATAACTAAAATCAGTCTTTTTCTCACAATGTGTCGACTTTTTTCTTATAAAATTGGGAACAATTTCTCATATTCTTTGCAATATTTTCTCGTAACATTGTGACTTTTTAATGCAAATTGGTGAGATTTGTCATATAAAATTCTGACTTTTATCCCAATATTGCCACATTTTTTGCTATTGTAAAATAGTGTCATT